>NW_005187716.1:216562-243526 GCF_000239375.1 Pundamilia nyererei
GTATGAGGTGAACATGAATGGAGACTCACCTGTGCAGTAAGAAGCTGTGAGCCGCCCACATTGGCGTGGACGTCTGCGGTGTAAAAACACTCGTGATAATTCACTTCAAAGTAACTTTTAAAAAAGAGAAAAAAAGAGCCAAAAAGACAAATTTTAGGCCTTAATGTAAACTCCGAACCACGTTTGACGTGAAAACTCGCTGAAGTCAGAAACTGGATGAAAACACGGTGCTACAGCGACACCTAGTGCTGAAAGCGGGGTGTGTCACTGACTGCCAGCTTTGATGAAGAAATGAAAACATGGCACACAGGAAGCGCTTGGATAAACAGATTTCGCTACATAATAACGAAATTGATCATAAACGTCATAAAGCCTAATAGATGAAGGTTTTCTGGAGGCTCTCTGAGTGCCTGTAAAAATGTATCTGCATGCAGAGTAGCAAGAAAGAGGATGAAAACTGCCAACTCAAGCTCAGGAAGCAACTAAATAGTAAATGTGCATCAGTATTAGATCATTTTATGTCACTTTAAAAACTGGCATCAGTGAGTTAAAAATATCAGAATTTTACAGCATGGGTGGGGATTCTGTCTGCACCTGTATTGTTATTATTATTATTATTATTATAGGTGATGTTATGTCACAAATCTCTCTGACAGTCATCTAGGTTAAAACACCTGCTGTGGTAAGACTCTCAGTAAATATGACTCCAGGTGACGATGGATATTTGGCTCTAGTGTCATACATGTCTAGTTTTTTTGTGAGCCACGTTAGTAAATACCGAGGCGTTGACTCAGGGTGACTCAATTTTATTTATAAATCGCCAAATCACAGCAACAGTCACCTCAAGACGCTTTATATTGTAAGGTAAAGACCCTCCAATAATACAGCAGAACCAGGCTCAGGGAGGAGCAGCCATCTGCTGTGACCAGTTGTTGGTGAGGGGAAGGAGACGAGACAAAAGACACACTGTGGAAGAGAGCCAGAGTTTAATAATATATCATGATTAAATGCATAATGGTGTATAAACACTTGGTGAGTGACAAAGAAACACTGCATCATGGGAAGGCCGCAGCAGCCTAAAATTATCGTGGCGCAACTAAGAGAGGATTCAGGGTCACCTGATGAGAACAGGTCCAGATGTGACATTTGGGTCAGATGTCTCACATAGGCATCCTTATTCATTATCTCAGACCTCTCTATTTAATCCCAGGCGGCACAGCTGGATGCCCGCTCTGACTCAACAACGTCCAGAAAATGTTCCTTTAAGTCAAGTCCCGTCATGATTAAAGACTGAGTAATCAGACAGAGTCCCGTGGAGAGGACAGTCACAGAAAATGAGATGTGAAAATGGTTTTTTCTTCATTAGTTGGCCCGGTGTTGGAGCACTCCTTTATTCCAGCTGGTTGCTGAGAAGTTCTTTTAGAAATGTGATGACTTTTTTAAATGGCAGAAACAGTGTATCAAGTGAACACGTCAGTCACAATCAATAAAGCTGACTTGATAGTTGGTTCGCTGTGAATCAGTATTTAAGTATTTTTGTTAAACGTTTCTTAAAAACATATCTTCACCAAGGTCTTGATGTTTTTCTGACTTCCTGTCCTGCTGAAAGAGTAGAAAACTGAGTAAATGCAGTATTTATACCTCCAAGCAGGCGTCAGAATCGATCCAGCAGTACCAGAAATATTGCCTTTTGTATTTTTCACACTTCTCTTCCTTTTCAAAATTTGCCTACATTACCCACAATGCAACCACTGCCTACTCTTTCAAAGAGTTGAGGATGTTAAGCCTGAGATTGTCATGGCTCTGGGTCAGCTGGCCCAGTGTTTAGTGGTTTTTGGATATTTTAGGTTTTTTTTAAATTTAATTCTATGAATTCGCAGTGTTGTGTTTTGTTTATATGATTTCTTGTATTTATTCTCTTAGTGTATTTAATCGATGTTCGTGCCAGAATGACCAACAAAGCTGCAATGGCTGACTAGTGACAAATATTGGGTGAAGAACGGGACACCATCCCACAGCAGTGTGTGACCGAGCAGGTGGCCAGCAGGAGGAGGTGGTGCTGCTCAACCCACAAGTGGATTTTCATTACAAATGTAGCACCATTTAAGGTGGAATAAACTTTCCAACAGTATAAGATTTATTGCCAAGAACAAAGACACAGTTAACCAAACACAAACTTAGTTTATTAATGAAATGATGTAACCTATTATAAATCAATCACCAGTTTGCGACACGAGCTTCACATAAACGTTACTCGACAGCATTTACATCCTCGGTGGTTGCACTCCATCCGTCCTTCGAGCAAGCGAAGCAAAGCAGCCTAAATCATGACGCTCCCTCCGCCGTGCCTTTCCTCCTTCATTGTGGAGCATCATGGGGACTTTCCAGTGTTGAACATTTCACTGTGTTTTTGCAGCACTAGTTTCCCTTGTGGTGTCCTTTCACTGACACCATCTTAATTCAGTCTTCTGACAGCGGACTCGTGAATGCAGATTTCACCAACAAGGACCACAACCTCAAAAATGATGGGCAGCATTTGTTTAAACAAATATCTAGATGTGAAACTGTCGTTTGAGGGAAGAAATCCTCCCGGCCCGGGCGGATCCCTGCTGCTACTGAGAAGAGGAGGTGAAAAAACGAGTAAGCGGGATGGAAACTCAATCACAGAGAAAGCATTTGAAGACACACAAAACAGAGGAGTGTATTTCTTTTAGGGGCAACCCTGAAATTTCTCTTTGAGTTAGTCTTTAATGTTACTTAAATAGCAACTTTCTACTCAGTTGAGAACTCCAGCGGATGAGTCAGGCTCAGCATCTTGCCGATAGAACCCGCTCTACCACCACCACCACTACACTTACATCAAGCGTTTTGTTGGCGAGTTGACATTTAGATGTTAACTCCTCTCTCCTTTATTTCCCCATTGACTCAAAGTGACGATGGCGTGAAGGGTGGGGGAGTGTTGGAAGGGTTAGCCGTGTCCAGGCAGCCTCATTAACATTTGAGTCACACTGTGTTATTAGCAGCACTGAACGGTGTCCGGAGCTCATGTTGCGCTCCAGACCCCTGCAAAGCTGCTGTGGCTAATTACGAGTGGCAGAAGTTACCTCAAAAATCACAGTTTTTTGGATTTAATGGATCTCATTTAAAGTTAATGCAGCATGAGTGCCGATCGGCCTGAAAACCACCTCTGTCACTTTTTGTCGGATGCGTTTGTGAGCTGGTTCGTCCACGCCATCGTGCCCAGTGATGACCTTATCCTGTCCGGTGACACGTCTGTTCACAGCCTCTGTCACACACACACACACACCTCCTCACTGCCTCACAGCCAATCCTCTCCACCAATCACATCCTTTTGTTGGCTTGAGGATGAGGAGGATTTGAAGATGAAGGTGCCTATTTATCAGCTCAGCTCATCATGATACCCTTCAGCTCCCGCACCTCCTACATCCCGATTGGTTAGGGTTTCTTATAGTTTGGGGATTTTTGCAGCACCGCACACCTCCAGCGTTGAAAGCAGAGTCCGGGAACGTAAGAGCTGAGTTGTTCTGTCTGCGGTTCGAGGCGGAGATGTTTCGCTCTCAGGTGCTTCTCGTGGCTCTGGGTTTGTCTGTGCTGCTGGTGCGGGTGAGCACGGCTCCATACAGCGACATGCTGACAGAAACACTGAGAGCAGACCTCACAAATGACAAGGTGAGTAAATGCTGCATCAGGAGCTAAAATATATAAACAGTTTTGTACTGGAACAGGTGTTTGAACTTGAGGAACCCCGTCCCCTCCATTTCTGTCCTCCTTTAGGATCTGACTCACTGGCTCTTGCTGAAGTTCATGGCTGAACTGATGGCGGCGAGAGGAGACGAGACGCGGCGAGGCAGGGAGGAGGTGACGAGGCGACACCTCTCTCTGTCCCAACGAGAGCGCAAAGCAGGCTGCCGCAACTTCTTCTGGAAGACTTTCACCTCCTGTTAACAGCAGGAGCATCTTTTGTTTTTACGGATCAGCCGACGCATGTTTGCTTTCTTTGTGGTAACCGGATTATTTACCGTAAGATAACAAATGTGCAGATACTTTAAAAGTTTAAAAGACTAATAAAATTATATGTTTCAAGACCGGCAGGTACACACTTCTGAAATAAATTTTCTGATTTTAAATCCTGAATTCTCGCTTTTCTGTGAAGCTGGTACCGATGAGATATCCCGATTCTGTCTGCATCAAACCCCAGCTTTCCTGGATCCTACATTTCCCACAATGCAAGTTGATATCATCTTTTGGTAATGTGTTTGTGTTTTTTTTCTTACTTTTGAACACAGTGCAGCAGATAGCATTAGAGGGAAATCATTCACAGATAGATACAAGTTACTTTTTTGATAAAGCCATTTGAAAACATGAGTGACTGGCTCAGCTTGCAATGTAAAAAGCATTATATAAATCACAGATAACACTGATTAACCTGGCGAATGTAACGAATACCTGGGCAGCACCGTTACGCAGAAGACGTGGGAGCGTCAAACTGATATCTGAATATTTCAGATGAATCTCTGTGACCTCAAACTCAAGGTCAAAGTCAAGTTGTCTAAAAATTTTGTGAATGTGATAACTTGAGAAGTCACTGAGGTGTAGCACTGATGGTTGTTTTAAAAGATTGCTTTAGTTATCAGCAGCACTTGATGGTGTTTGTTAAAATGCCAGAATCACCTCTTTGCTAACGTTTTAACCACCGAGCTCCAACTCAGCACTTTAAACTGAATCCACAACAAGGATCGTAATCCGTGACTGAAAAGGAGAGAAAACTCCAAGATCCGAGGAGCGTGACGCATGCTGGCGTGAATCAGTGTGTTGAGTGAGTTGCGAGCACTGTGAAATGTTTAAAAAAAACAAAACAGATCAGCACATCACGAGATAAATGAAGAGACGCCGACGACTGGAGCGTTTTAAAGTGATCGTGTTGTGTCACCGAAACAAAAGCAGAATTCACAGAAACACACAAACACAAAAACAGTTTCAAACCAGGACAGTTATGGAGCTGAATGACATCCTTGAGGTAAGGCTTTCACATTTCTAGCCCTTTAAGTTAAACACATACAAAATGCGGACGGAGAGACGAGAGGTTAAACACAGTTATAACAAATACTGCAGCTCCAAAGGCTCAGAGTATGACTACTTTGCCTCCATAAATGAAGACTTGTAATCGAACAAAAAAAATCCATTTAAGGGGGATAAACAAAGTCATCACCTTAAAAGAAAGGGGACCCTATCATGCTTTTCTTTACTTCTTTATTTCCAATTACTGTGCTAAACTGTAGGTGATGTCATAGAGTAGGCTTAATCATAAGCACATAAGCCACCTGCTGGTCTAACCATTTGTTTGTGAGGGGCAGCCAATCAGAAGAGAGCTGGTTTTAAAAGAAGGGGAGGTGCAAAACAGCTCAGACAGAGACAGCAACTTTTTGATTA
The DNA here is from genome assembly GCF_000239375.1 of Pundamilia nyererei. Lineage (NCBI taxonomy): Eukaryota > Metazoa > Chordata > Actinopteri > Cichliformes > Cichlidae > Pundamilia > Pundamilia nyererei. The sequence goes on from NW_005187716.1 coordinate 222,014, forward strand.
TTTCAGACTGAATCATTGCAAAGCTGCTCTACTTGAGTTCAAAATTACAGCACAACAGGTCCCCTTTAAATTCAGCACTCATTACCCCCTAACGGTGCCTTCACACCAAACGAGAAACACAAGTTTTGCTAACGATAATCCATAAGTCATCTGCCCCTTTAAACAGATTATCACTTTTAAATGCTTTTTTCCTTTTTAACGTTTCCCCAAATGGCACATTAAACAAACTCTTTACAAGAGGCTTTGAGCTTTTGCACACCAGGATGCCTCGTAAGTGAGCCACACCCTGTTTTCCATTAGACAAAGTGAGTTTGACTTCATTGCACCGTCATTTTCAATGTAACATGTCAAGTATCAAACAAACAAGCATCGAACAAAGATTGTGTTCCGTAGACATTCAAAAATGGCAAAAAAAGAGAGAAAAGAGTCTTATTACAAGTTGTGAGTAAGCGACTAGTAACATGATGCTGTAATGCTGAGAAGCGTGACAAAGAATCTGTCCTAACAAATCTCGTTCTACAGAAAAATAAGCTGTTGGCTGTCAAACTGCTACACATTCTTATCGTCTACATTTCCTGCTCTATCAGGCTACGTCACCGCACTGCACTACAGGCTACACGCGTTCCACAACAACCCGCAGCAGATTCAATCAAACCCACCTGTTATGTACAATCACAGTTGATTTTGTGTGCTTTTAATATGCATTTCGACGCAAAACGCTGCCTACTCTCTAGCCTGGTTCAGACAAACCATAATCCTGATTATCACGCGTGTCCCTTATCTGGAAAAAAATCCTTATTTTCAGATTGAAATCTGTAACGTCCGTGTGTGCTTTCATTGTCTTTGAAAGTGTTAACAATAAAATAAAATGACATGTGCAAGGAATATGTGGGCAGTACCGGAGTGGATGAATGATAAAGTGGAGCCCAAGCTGCCTGCAGGTCAGGCCACTGTCGTACAAACGCTGAGCTAAACATTACAAACGATGTACCAAAGAGTAAAGGAAATGAAGCGGGAGAAGCCGAACACCAGTGAGGAGGAAGTAAAAGTAACGATTTTCTACCGACACTGTGAGTGAACAAGCTGCTATCAATAATGTGCCGGCTGTCCGTGGATCTGTGAGGCCGGGAGCGAAGAGGTTCAGGTAGAGATTTGTTAGCAGTCGGTGGAGATTTTGGCCGAGAGGTCCTGGATGCGGCGTGCGCTGCAGCTCTTGCACAGGATGTGGCCGTCCAGCGGGTAACAGCCTCGACCGTCGCCTTCAGACGACAGCAGGAGACCACATTCCTGACGAAAAGAGGCACTCGGGTCACTTCAGATAAACGCTCACAAGGACTGCCGAGTTTTGTGTTTTGAACTCTTCATCAGCTATGATGAACTTCACACTTTGATCAGCAAGTCCACATTTAAATACACATTTAGATTCCCCAGATTACTGCGATTGATTTATGTCAACACACTGAGCTGTTTCCACCTAAACCTGCAGTTTAGAGATTAGCAACGCCATGCTGATGTTTATTGACTACTTTATTCTCACAAGAGAGTTCACTGTGTTAATTATATGTAATGTTTAATGTAACCAGGCTTTCTTCTGCCTTGGAAAGGCGCCGGCATTGAGGCTGTTACTCTATTTCCCTGAAACTGATCCCTTTTCCTCTTATTTTTAAATAATTTATTCTCAGAAAAAAGGGAATTCATAAAGCTTTTCCTCGATATATGCCAAGAGATCTGCTTGATTGGGAAAGCTCACCTCACAAACGTAACAATTAACATGGAAGCTGCGGTCCAGGGCTACAATCCTGACGGTCTCCTCCTGCCCCGGCTCGGGCATGATGGGCTCCCCACACACCGAGCAGCGCGGCGCGTACTTCCTGTCAGACACAACAAGCATCCAAGCTCAGAGTTAGTTTAAGCACCTCTGTCTCGGCCTCAGTGCAGAGACGCAGCCTGCAAACGCTGTTTAGCTCGCACAGTTCAGCGATTACCTGTGAAAGTCCTCTATGCAGTGTATCTGAGACGTGGCGTCCACTGTGAAGGGCACGCCGTCCAAACAGCAGTTACAAATGACACACGTGAAGCAGCGAGGGTGGTAGGCTTTCCCCATGGCTCGCAGGATGCGGTCCAGAATGGGTTTGGAGCACTTTGAGCAGCGCTCTAGTGTGCTCTTAAGAAAAACAGATGGAAATAAAAACAGGGTTGAGAGAGGACCACTGAAAGACGAGGGAGAGCAAATCTCTCCGGTTTGAGGAAATATGAAAACAGCTCATTCACGTACGATGTAACAGCTCTCGCAGTAACTCTTCTTGTCGAGAGCGTAGAAGGGTTGCCCTCGCAGACGTGCGTGGCAGGTGATACACGTGAAACACTCCACGTGGAAAACCTGCTCCATGGCGATGCAGCCGCTGCCATCGCCGACCACGTTGTCTCCGCAGCGGGCGCAGCGACCTGAAGGTCGGCATGGAAACGGACAAGAAAAAAGTCATTAAGATGAGCTTTCCTCTTAAACTATTTTTAGATTTATTCCTGTGATGTGCCACTAGTAACAACTGATACCAAAATAGTCCTCAGCAGGCGGGTGGTTCATATCATACACCAGCTTCTTGGTGAGCCGATCCAGCTCTTCCTCAGGCCTGGGCGTTGCTGCCCCCTGCTGGAGGAAAGAGGACACATGAATCACACAAAGTTTATTTGATTTTTCAGAACACCTGGACTACAAATCAATTTGTGTTTGTTGTATGAACAAAATAGAAGTTGCGTTTCTACCTTGCTCGACTGATAACCTGGACCCTGTGCGGCTCCCGACCCACTCTGATTATTTTCCATCGCTCTCTTAGAAACAGGAAGCTGGTTAACTCTTCCTCCAGACCCTGAGCCGCTCCCCTTATACCCCCCCTCAGAGTGCATCTCCTGAACCTGTGAGCCGGGATGTGGAGGGTACCAGCCCTGGGGAGCAGTTTGAGTCTGGGGCGGGGGTCGTGACACGTGCTGGCGAGGAGGAGGCGGAGTGTATGCCTGTTCAGCCTGCCTCCCTGTCTGAGAGTAGGTGACTGGCTGCGCTGTCTTGACCTGGACGCTGAACCTGGGCCCCGTAGGAGTGGACGCTGTGGTGTAGGAGGCTGGGACGGGCTGAGGGTAAGGTTTAGGGGTAGAAGTGGTGTAGTAGTCCTGCTGGTGGGAGGTGGAGTACTGAGGTGTCTGATGCTCATTGGGGTAGGGAGGTGCTGGGTGGTATTGGCTCTGGGGATGAGGGTTGTAGCTCATGGATGGGCGACCCTGAGGAGGGGCAGCGCTCTGGTGTGCAGGCTTGTAGTGATCCGCTGAGAGGTATTTGTTGTAAGGCACGTTGTCATAGAGCTGTGGGGAGGCGGAGAATTAATAAACAGGCAAATAAAGAGAGATATCAACATTATTCATTGTTTAATTTATCAATTAAGTACATGTTAATCATTTTGAGCTAATCAAGCTTGCCGTACTTGAGTGCTGGAGTCCTGCGGGTGGCTGTCCAGATCAGCCAACATACTGGTGAGGGAGTCAATTTCAGCATCGATTTTGGAGTGGTAGTTTGCTGGCTTCTCTGGGCCACGATGCTAACACCAGAACAGCATAAGAAACATGTCAGCTGGTTCTGAAACCCTTCAAATCTTTAGTTTCTTGTAGGCAAAGCTACTGACATGTCCACTCACCATCATCTCGTAGCTGTCCATGTGAGGGCTCCAACTGCGGTCTTCTTTAGGACCGTGTGGAGACGGGTAATAGTGATCACCAGATGAATGATGCATGGGTCCACCTAATGTTTTAGAGAACAGATATTGGAAATGAATCCAAAACCGTCTTTTTAAAGCACAACATCACAAAGCAGATCTTCACTAAAGAGATTCGCTCTGACATTCATGCGATGCATCGCTGGTTGCTGAAACACTCGTTCTACCCACATTAACCACGAGAGATCTTTCAGTCATGATTCTAATATGAGTAAGAAACACTACAGGCCTGAATCTGTTTCCAATTAAACAAAAATCAAAAAAGTGAAGAGTCAGTATTCCAGCATAGCCACATCAGATTTGTTTCTATCAGACTTTTAGTCACTTACTTCTAAATATTCTCATTGTTTTACCCCTGAAATACACCAGTGTTTCAGGAGTGTCCCCAGTGGATCTCTCCTCTGTATCACTTAAGAATACCACGGCTTACTTTTTTTAAATGGAGGCAAAAGATACAGGGAGGAGTCGCCTCAAGGCACTTCATTCTTTAAGGTAAAGACCCTAAAATCAAACCCCTAATGAGGAAGCAACTGCCGACAGTGGGAAGGAAAAACGTCCTTTTAACAGGAAGCAACCTCCGTCAGAGCCAGGCTCAGGGAGGGACAGCCATCTTCTACGATCGGTTGGGGAAAGAAAAGAAAAAAAGGACATCGCTGAGAGAAAGACGTCAGACACAGGAACAGGATAAAGAATCGGGTCAATTTTCAAAATAAAAGACCTTGCTTCGACCACAATCTCCGCTTCTAAAACTCTGACGATGTGATATGACACCATGTAAAAAGGATAGAAGAAAGCAGGGTCACAGCCACACACTCGGTGTATTTCAGAGGTCAGCAGAAACTTTTACAAATTCAAAAAGCAAGTTTTTGACATTTAATACTAAAAAGACTTCGGTAAACAAACTTTATTTGTGACTGCTAGAGCCTTCCTAAATATAACTGCTACAGGAAGGGATCATTATTCAGCCTAACATCTGCACATCAGTAGCAGAGGATGGATATCATGCAGAGTTTATAGAGTTTTATGATTTTACAGCTCCTTTCTCCTGATTGTAACATAAAAACATTGGTGAGTTGAGTTTCAGATGCTTTCAGGACGATACAGCGCGTGCCGAGTAGCCTTCTTACCTGTGGGCCCAGTTGCCATGTACCTGTTGGCCATCCCTCCTCCTCCTCCTCCTCCTCCATTCTGATCGTAAGGACCATATTTTGGTCTGAAATCGGGCGTGCCCTTCTTCATAGGGGCTCGATAGATTGCTCCACCAGCAGAGTGGGACATCTGGGGGGTGGCTCGCTCTGGGCTGTCCAGAGTCCTCGGTGGCAGCCAGGTGGGACCGGACATGGCAGGTGTCTGAGGTGATGCAAACATTTATGTCACATTTTTCTGTACATAAAAGTTCATTAATACAATATGACTGATACGTGCTTTTAACCTGTAACAATAATAAGAAAATTGACTTTAACCTCCTGGTTTATTTTTCATGCTTTTAGGCTTAATTCGTGTATTTGAGCTCAGCTGTGGCTGTTTTGCGCATTTATGCCGGAGGTAACCAATGGAAACTAAGGGATGCTTCAGACTTTGTTTCCTATGGCAACGGGCACACACGGCTTGAACAATGGGCTTCTGGTTGAAGAGCAGGAAGAGAGAAGCTGGACTGCAGGGCTCGGGGATTTCCAGCAGGATCGCACACGCCTGAAAACATGTGCGAGTGTGTTTTTGTGCGTTTCACGACACAAACGGTGACGGAAAAGATCGCCAGCACACCCGTTCACACACACACACAGATGTACAGTGACATAAACAGGTGCAAATCTGCAGCTACCCCTCGTCTGCTTATCCGCCACAATAGTTATTGTCTTTTCATGTTTACACACCAGTATCATTTATTTCCAAATGAAGCTGGGAGAAAAACACGGCAGGAAATGTTGTACCGTGATATGCATCTGTATACGCATAAACACCTGGCTCATAACAATATACTATGCATTCTCAGGACAAGCTCACAGCTGAGCTGAAAAAGTGCCGACTTGCACGTGAGGGGCGTAAAGCCGCTCCTGTTACATAAGAAAAAAAAACATCTGGCATGTTTTACTGTTATCTGTATTGTGTATTTTTGAGCAAATATGACTGCAATAACACTGAGGCCAGACAGATTTCAGGCCATCAGTTTGGTGTCTGCGCTTTCATCATTTTACAGAATACAAATATAGCTGACTCATCAAACTCTACAGACAACATAAAACAAGAGCAAGCACATATGAATGCAAGCTATGGACACAAAGCTAAAATGGACTGAGAGGCACAGCGAATCACAGCTACGTACTGTCAGAGTGGAGAAATTAATAGCCCACTCAGACTGATTGTATGTGGGTCGTGTGGCCATCATAAGAGGATTATACTGACGGATGAGAAGATGAGGTAGTCACACAGAAAAACAATTCCCAAACATTAGATTTAAGCTTTTCCCCCTCTCCCCCTTCATTATATTAAGATTTGGAGTCATTTATGAATAAACCACACAATGTCAGGGTGGACTTTACATGATAATACACACTGACCACGTGGAAGAAAGAGTGACCCAACACCTCCACTGACCACCCGTTTTAACACCCCCTGTCTGAATCCGGATGAGCACACACTCAAATCCCAGGATCCAGAACAGGAAATTAATCCCATCTGTTATATCACTTAGACCGTCTTGTTACCTCTTCGTGTGGAGTGAAACACAAAGCTAAGTGTGTGAGCTGGGCTGGGCTGTACGGGAGGCGCAGCAACCCGTGAAATGTCAAAGTTGATGCTGACTGCAGCAAGAAGCGTGAAGGAAACGGGAACACAGGCACAGGACATCCGGGATTTTTGGAAAATCGAAATGAAATGCACTGGAAGCACTTTAGTAACACACAATATTAAAAGAATAACAGATTAAATTTTAATTTAATCTGTTATTTATTTCTAATTTTAATAACAGGTCGTTATTTTGTAACATTTACGCTTTTATTCTGAAGCTCGCTGCTCTGTTTGCGTTAACTCATCTGACACAGTGTCGCCTGAAAAGGTGGCGATCTGTGCTAAACGGAGTAAGAGGAAGACAAAATGACTCAAGTCATACCGGGAAACGTTTTTTGTAAATATGTATACATTTTATTTTGTGCTATATAACACGAACGGCAACAGATCGTCTCCTACCTTTCACAGTACCGTTACAGAGAGCCTCCTCTCTCCTTCGGTGTCATCTAAAAATCCAGAAACACAGCAGGATAGTGAGGAAACAAGCAGGCGCATCACAGATACACGAGCGACATGTTTGTTCTCCTTTTTTGCGCTCACTAACATTTTTCTTCTCTCGTGAAAGACAAACTGCTCAGCTGCTCGTCCAAAACTGTCCTCCGTACCCCACACATGTGAAAACACACAGCATTTTAAGCGCTCCAAACCGGGGCTAACCGGCCGTGATTAACTTTAGTAACAGCCTTGTTTACTTGTTTGCTAGCCTGTTTTGAACTCGAGCAAAGCTCGTGCCTCTCCCTCGGGCTAACTTCAGCCGAACAGGAAACAAAGCAGCCAGCCAAAACGCACCACGACACATACCGTGTGAAATGAGCCACACCAACACGACCTACGCCTCCATCCAAACGCTCCCAGGCCGGGGAAAGTTGTCCCGGAGAAACTTTCCTTCTGCTTCGGCGTGGCTAACCTACTTTGTCCCGGATCCAGAGGCCTTTAGCAGCAGCAGCGGCGGCCGCAGATCCTCACTGCATTCCCACCGTGTGACGTCGTTGCTGCGCGCGTGTACGTGCGCGCGCACGGAGACGTGGGGGGTCCGTCACATCTACAGGCTCAAAAGAATACACTCAAAACTCCAACATAACACAGATACCAGACTGCTAAGTTTGAACAGAATAACCCCACATGTGTAATTACACCAGTATATGGATTATATTAAGTCTGAGACCGCCACTGAGCTCTGCTTCCCTTTGGACAAGGTGGGAAAGTCATGTGTTTCAGCACCCGAAACATTACCACCAGCTATAACAGGCCAGCTTTAGTAAAACAGAGAAGCTCAGTAGATTGCTACAAAATAATATGACCAGAATTCCCCAAAAAGGTGACTATGGTAAAAATTATACAAACCAAAATGTCTTGACGCATGCTTAATCATCCAGCTAAAGAAAACACAGAAAGTTGGGGAAAGTGGGTTAAAAAAATGGCACAATTAAGCAGATATTGTATTATCATTTAGGGTAGTTTTTCCTGTGCACAACAAAGTTTTTTGGTCCCTCATAAACATGAAACAATCATTTTATGGTTTAATAGCAGCGCTTGTGCTGACAGGTTTGGGCAAAACCTGATACCCGATGTTGTTATCTCAACATGATCGTGTGTGTGGACCAAAGACCGTGACGTTCAGCACTCATTTGCCTTTGTTTTGCGTGTGGGCTCGTTATCGTGCTACAGCACCTGAACTGTCAACATAGAGTTGGGTGAAGAGAGTAGGATAGGGTGAAGGTGATTCAGTACTGGTGTCCAGCTCCAGACTTGATTAGCACTATGTTTCATTTTGGGTCTAATACATTACAGTTTCATTCTGTCTCTTGTTTATCTGCACACTTCTCTCACTGTCACAAATGCCAAACTTGGATTAATCAGTAAACAGGAACTTTTTTCCCAGGTAGCCGCTGTAAATAGCCACCGTATGACCTTGTTCGATGACTCTTCCTTTTCCTCGTTTGATTTCACTCTTAGGCAACCTCCTTCCAGAGCAACTTTTTCTCGCTTAAGCATTGCACTTTTTAAAAATCTTTTTTGAAACAAATCATTTGCACCGAGGCTGCTTCTTCATCTCTCACTGAAAAAAACTTGATCTTGTTATCGATCTTCTGATGGTGGTGTGCACAATAACACTTTGGAAACAAATGATCTAGTCTCAAAGTGTTTCAGAGTGTCAGGCTAGCCACTAGTTCACTCTGAGGAAGCACCTCTTTGGCAAACATAGCTCTGATGCCATGTTTGCCAACTTACCACTGATACTAAGCCCTTGGATTGGTTCCATCTGAAGGATACCACTCATGCAGATTGGATTGTCTATTGTCAACAAAAAAGGCAATTAAACATTGTATTTTTGTATTATTGTACGGTCTTTACTTTATAATATAAAGCACCTTGAGGCAACTGTTGCTATGATGTAGCATTGTATAAATAAAATTGAACTGAATTGAAAAGACAATTATACTATTTATTCCAATGTATTCTATTTATTCTACATATTCACTTGCTTCTTTTCCACCACACATACACACACAGACACACACACACAGCCGTTAATATGGAGGTCAAGTACTAGTTCTATCAAGCTTCATCAAATCATGAGATTTGGGTCAGCTGCCCATCTCCCTTCGCTCTCCCTCTTCCTCCTCATACTCCACCCAGCACAGTGTTGGAGGCACATGGCTCTTTCCTCAAGGCACTGCTTCAAAGGAAGGGTTTCATATCATTTATTTTTCATTTCCCACTCTATCTCTGCCAATAAGCGGACAAACAACCAGAGCTGCTCCCTGGGATCTCCCTGCTTCCTTGTCCCGCTCCTCCTCCTCTAGCTCTGTGCTGTTTGCCCTTATATGGCCATAGAGCTCTGTAATCACAGGCAGTTTGGGTTGATCTCTGTTATTGTTACAGGAGTTATCAACACTTTGGCACCAACTGGTGGATTTGAAGTCAAAGCATGGCTTCAGTCCATACATTATCAGATAAACAATATGGTCCTGTCCAGGCAACCAGGAAATCACAAAACAAGGGGAAGCTCTTCATTTGAGAAGTGCAGAAGGTCCATTTGGGACTTTATTTTGATGTTAAATATTAACAACTCTGCATTTTATCAAAACAGGGCCAGTGGGTCGCTGATGGGCATTGACAGATGGGGCAAGATGCAGGAAGTCACAATGAGCGCTGCCCAGTCTTGCCAGCGGGACAGACTCAATGGCTTCCGGCCATTGGTGAACCCGTTTAGTAATGTTCTCACTTTTCCTCAACCGCCCCCCTCATCCGTTCTTCTCACAATGCCTGGAAGTAGCCTAGACCTACATCTCCTTCTCTGTTTTCTTAACCGTTGTGTTCCTTTATGGTTTTTCCTTTTTTTTTTTTTTCAAAAGCACACAATTGATCTGAGCTCCATCCAAACAAATAAAAGCACAAGAGCACACACAAACACTCAATGTCCCATGCAAACATCTTACTTCCGATTTACCTTTTCAAAGGATTCATATGAAAATGGGTTTGCGTTTGATTCTGAAATCATCTTTTAGACACTGAATTGTAGGGAAAATATTTTATTAAAGGCTTATCAAACCTGAAAAAGCTAATTATTTGAACTTTCATTGGATATACTAATGCATTTATTCAGTGGTTCTCACAGTGGGACTCCCAGTGATTTCAGACTTATATCCAAAAGAGTTGCAAAGTAATACATTGTAAAACATCATGCTAAAAAAGTACAAAACAAAATATCCATACTTATCTGTGTCCTTTTATTGCCATCTACATTATCACTGGAAACTCCCACATAATATGCAGTAAAGTCATCACTGGAAATAAAAAACTACATTTTTACTTAATATAAATTTGTGCATTCGACTTAACCTCTTTAGTTTGCTTACTTATATTGAGTTAAACAGGTATTGAGGATCACAGCTGTATAAATTTGTTTTATTTAATAATTTGCACTTCAGTAAGGAAAACATCTGCAATTTCTATCACAAGGAGTGTGGTGCAGTGCATGGGCCATAGTGTGTTATATGGGGCACAATGCGGTGTATGGGGCACAGTACAACATATAGGGCATAAATATACGCAATATATAGAGCATGCAGTGTTTAGAGTACGCTGTGCTATATCAAACTGTGTAACAGTGTAACAAAAACTCTGTAAACTCTATGCCTAATAATCTTTATTACTATTAAATAAATTCTTGTTAAATGTTTTCCCCTTTAAGACATATCAAGCCTGCAAAACTCTGAGAACATGTAGCCTAGTTAACTGAGTCCCTTTAAATTCATCAAAAGTAATCATTTAAGTTTGAGCAGTATTTTGTTTCTCTTGCAGATCTCATCCTGCACTGAATCCTACATCTGTTTTTCATTTTAGAGGAACATTTCCAAGCTTCACCTCAACATTACACAGTATAGCTGAATCAGAGCACTTCTAAGAAGTCAACCTTGAAGATTTTTTTCTTCACCTTCCTCATGGTCTCCTGTAAAATGCTCTGATGTGGAGGAAACACAGTTCATAGTTCACTGTGACTCAGTTAACTGTACTGTGTGTGATTCTCTGTGAACCTGAGGCTGTGCTAAAGATGGGGCAGCTTTCCGCTAATCATTTAAAAAAAAAAAAAAATTCATAACCTCTAAAGCCTTTGTCCCCTCACTTCATTAACACCTCCCAGCCCCCAACCCAGGTCTCCATATCTCTTCCCTTATCTCCTGCTTGCTTTATTATTGACGGATGTCCTGCGGGGGCGTTTTTTTTATCCACGTCTCTGAGCAGCTTTGCAGGATGCATAATAAGTTTGTGCATGTTTGTGTGTATGTGTGAGGAAGTTCCTGCACATCTGTCGGCTGCATTTCTCTCAGTCAGGGTTGGGTAGGGGTTGTTTTTCAGTGTGGAGAAGGTGTCTCCCATTTATAATGATCAATTTTGTCTCGCTTCCTTCCTTTTGGTCCTCATAACACGTAGCCTTTGCTCTGAGGCATCAAGCCAGAAGCTTCCGGATAGTGTTGTGAAGTACTTATAAATGCCCATTATACTGACCTGGTTGACTCAACAATGACAGTTTGTATTTGAATGGGAGTATTTATTATAAATGATGGGCATCATCATAGGTTATGAGAGCTTGCGCATAAAATTATTAGCAGAATTTGTAAAAATGTTTAAAAAATCATCCTTTAAAAAGGTGAAAGCATAACTTGTTTATTCAACAATAAGTTGGTGCTCCAGCTTCCTGTCAAGCAGTTTCCTCTGTCCAGGAGAGAGGTGAAGGGCAGGAAAGCGTTGGTGGGGGATGTTCTCTGGCTTACCCCTGGATAGTCAGACACGTACTGCATGTCCCCAAAGGTCCTTACATATATTTTTTTAACATGGCACAAAAACACACGATGCTTTTCCTGCTATTAGTTTGTACAGACCTAGGGGGGAGTTTAGAAAAACTAATAGACCACTAAAAATACTTAGAGCCTGGAGCCTGAGCCATGCAGGGCTTTTTCCTGCGTTGCTTCCAGTGTGCGCGTGGGCCCATTGAGGAAAGAGGAAATGAGCTGCCCTGGTTGTAAGGGGGCTTCCTGAATGATATTATAAAGAGCTCCCTCCCTTCAACCTCTCCTCACAGTGTTGCTCAGAGCAAGCGGAGGCTGTCGGTGATCCCTTTGCTCCACATCTTTGACCGTGGACTGAACACTGAGCCAAAGGGGTTTGACGTCAGTGCAGTGCACGCTAATTCTCGTCCCTGCTGGTCGGGGTAAGGTGGACATACTGATTGTTTCGCTTTTTTAAAAATGATTTGCCTAACTGTCGCATTCTTAGATTTACTTTTTTATTTTTATGTAGAACTGTTAATAATCTTAATCTTCTTTAAACAACCCTTGAAGTACACTAAATAGGTGATTTATCTACAGAAAATTCTGGTAAACTCTTAGTTTTTAAAAGTGCACGCTGCTGCTGTTTGATTCATATTCATGTCGATTTAAAAACGTAACACTGTAAAGTTGAATATACAAATGGGATTAAATTAGTATTTCTTTTTTCCCCACTCAAAGGTACGAGTAGGGAGCTGGTCTCACCTAACGGATGTGTCTGGGACACTCCAGTATATTTATTCTTTCAGTTACACACAGGTAAGTGTCTGTTATGCACCTTACATAGAAAGGATATTGGTGCAATCATTAAAAAAATCATGAAAATTATGTACAATGCCTCATTGTTTTACTTATAATGCCTTTCCTAAAGATTCAGATGAGCACGATGGAAGCTCTGGAGGGATATCGGGCCGACAGAGGGCAGAGCATGAGGGCTGCGGCCCCAGCTGAAGGATATGTGAAGGAGTTCACTCGCCACTCCAAAGATGTGCTGCTGAACCTGAATGAACTCCGACATCGGAGCATCCTGACTGACACCACCCTGATCGTTGGCAACGTGCACCTGCAGGCACACTGTGCTGTGCTCGTGGCCTGCAGGTTGGTGGACAAACCAGTCCTTTTGTGGTCAGAATTTAGGAGCAATATCTTCTTTAATCTTCTTCTACTGCAAAAATAATCCGAGTGGTACATGTTGCACCTCTTTCTATGCCTGACTCATAGTTGTTTTTGTCTTTCTAATTTTGTTTTGTTCATCATAAGCTCCTGTTTCCTTCCACTTAGTACATCCATTTTTTCCCCTTCCCACTCCCTTTCTCCTCATTTCTTCCCTTAAAAGCACTGCAGATAGTTTTTTATACGAGAACTGCATGTCTTACTTTAAGTTGTTTTTGCTTTCTCCTCTCTTCTCAGTGGTTTCTTCTACTCGCTGTATTCACGCCGTGCATTGCTACAGGGGCGTGGTGGGAGCGGGGAGCAGCTCATGACTGTGTCTCTCCCCACCACACTGGACCCCTCCAGCGTCTCCCTGCTGCTAGACTTCATGTACACCTCCCGCCTCCCTCTGACACCGAGCATTGTCTCCGGGGTGTTGGCTGTGGCTGTCTACCTGCAGATGGACCACGTGGCTGAGACCTGCCGGGATTTCATGCAGCTGCACTGGTGAGGGCCATGAAAGAACACGTGCTGTTCACAGCTTGGAAGAGATAGTGTATTAAACTGGATCAAATTGCATGTGCAATCTTTTGCAGCATGGAGAATAGGACAGTCAGACACCTCCAGTTGGAGCTGGACTCCAGGGTGTCCGTACCCTCTGTATCTCCCAAAGGAGGGGACTTGCCTACTCAAGGACCCCTGCGATTACTGCCAACAGCAGCAGCAACCCGGTAAGAAGGTCTAGTGTGAAACTGAATAATTAAATGTATAGTTGATGTCCCGGATGACTTTTTTTGCGCGGCTCCTACTTTTCAAAGTTGTTTATCACTTTGAGCCGTTGTTTGCACAATGCCAGACGTGCTTGGGTTTGCGCTCCTTTGTCCTTTGACGGGTTTAGCTCATTACAGCGCTTCCTTTGTTTTTCCTGCAGGGTCCCTGTGGTGACTGGGGGCTCTCTCAAGCCAGGGGCTTTCCCCAGCTGTCAGCCCAGGTCAACAGAGCTGAAAGGAGACCCTGAGTCACCTCTCATGGCCAGCCCGACTTTGTCTCCAAGCAGCCCCACCCGCTCCAGCTGCCAACCAAGTTCTCCTGCTGCATCTGAGACCTGCAACAAAAACCTTGTGGTATGTCTCAGGAAAAGTATTTGATTTGTAGGGTTTTGGGGAGCTCGTGCAGCACTTGTATAACTGATGTTCTGGCTGTTTTCCCCAGAGTGATGCCAAAGCCACACCAGACCCGAAGGCCTGCAACTGGAAGAAGTACAAGTACATTGTCCTCAACCCTCTCTGTGCTGCCAATGCAGTGAAAGTCGAGGAGATGGAGGAACCCCAAAATCAAGCATCACCCACTGATGACTCAACACCAAAAGCACCAACAGAGGCGTGGTCTGGAGAAGTGCCCGGTCAGATTGATAGGTAAACTGGATAACAACAATGAAAAGACAGAAAACAGAAAGTTTGTAAGGGTTTCTAAAATCTTTGACCCTCTCTTCCTCAGACAGGGGCAGGCCTCCTGCTACGAGGGTTCTGGCCGAGCCCCTCCCCTCAGGCCATCACCCTCTGAGGACCACCCAACTGTGCCCACCTCTAACAAGGAGGGACATGGTAGGTATAAACAGCACTTTTGAAACCTCCTTCCACTGGTGCTATTATAAAATTATATTTTTAACTATTTTCCTGAAATCGCACTCTTCTCACCCAGAAGCCGCCCATCTCAATCATCACCAAGTTAAGCGTGAAAGCTACTACACGCCCTATTCCTACTCTGGCAGCCTTCAAGGACCCAAACCTGCCTGCTCAAGTGAGACTTTAAAAAAAAGTTTAAATTTACTTTCCTGTTCTGCATGCAGTTCAGAAGTGAACAACAAACATGTAACAATGACCTCTGGGTCTGCAGGTGACAAGCCATACCGCTGTAACGTGTGTGCAGCTCAGTTCAACCGACCAGCCAACCTGAAGACTCACTCCCGGATTCACTCCGGAGAGAAGCCTTACCGCTGTGACACCTGCGGGGCACGGTTTGTTCAGGTGAGGGTCAAATGACTGCGTGAAAAGACTTCTCAGAAATAACACAGATGTTAGCCACACTAGATACTGGTGTGTTTTCTTTATCTCCAGCAGTATCAGACTGGTTCATGTAGACTAGTTGAGTTCCAGTTTCTCGTTAACTCTTCTAGTTGCTCGCAAAATTTGAAAATGTGGAGCGAGTGTAGATGGCTACAGCTCTTCCTCGAGGCCTGCCTTATTTGATGTTTGCATGCTTTATTTTGCACCTCTCAACCTGTTTGTGTGGTCTGCCCCGGTGTTAGGTTGCCCACCTCAGGGCCCACGTGTTGATTCACACTGGGGAGAAGCCTTACCCCTGCAACACCTGCGGCACCCGCTTCCGCCACCTGCAGACGCTGAAGAGTCACCTGCGGATCCACACCGGAGAGAAGCCTTACAGCGTAAGCTACCTGCGGCACACGTAATCGCAGCATCAAGAGCATTGTCCTGTCATGTTCATGACGTCTAATGAATGAACGCCCTGTGTTTTTCCAGTGCGAGAAGTGTGACCTGCACTTCCGACACAAGAGCCAGCTGCGCCTGCACCTGCGCCAGAAGCACGGGGCCGTCACAAACACCAAGATCCGCTACAAAGTGCTGACTGAGCCCTACCAGCCTATCCTGCAGGCCTGCTGAGGAGGATCACTAATCGCACCTCAATGATCTGAATCTGTCAGAATGTGAAATTTGGCTCATTAACTCACTTGTCAGTTGCAAAATTGTTAGCATCTCGTCTTGAATAGAGGCAACAACAAACAATAAATGAATGAAAAAATACAAATAGGTTACACATGGAGTAAGAGACAGTCATTTCTACAAAGCTGTTGGTTGAGGTTTGGTGAGGTTGTGCTTTAATAATACACGATTGAGACGATTAAAGAATGTTTTGCTTGAGGGTTTGCGAAGAAGTGTAAAGAAGGGGACAGGGTATGGAGCGAAAGGTAAAGTCGTACATTTGTGTGCATATTGAATTGTAAAGAAATGTGTGCGTGTGAGCAGATTGAAGGAAAGATAAAGCAAGTTTTGTGAAGGAGATGTGATCAGATTTGGTGTAAATTAGAACAGACGTGGGGTTTTTCAGTTTCAAGTTACCGAAGCTTCTTTGTCTGATGTGTATTTAACTTTGATTTATCTTAACCCGATGGCCCGGCGCCTGTGTAACTTTAAAGAAAAAAGTAAAACTATGTGCTTTTCCAGTCCAAGCAGGCAAAGGACTTTTGTATCATACTGAACAAAAAGTGAAGAAATCAAATGATGTTTGCTAAACTTTTAAACAAGACAACTGAACTCAAAATAAAAATGTAATATTACTCAATTTGTATTTGTGAGAGGTAATTTGCTGGACAAAGATGGTTTTGTACAATTTAAATTAAATAACTTTTACATTAATTGGAAACGTGATCTTTGGTGTGTCATAGTGTATATATTGTATTTTAAAGAACTCAAGGTCAAGTGACT
Organism: Pundamilia nyererei; assembly: GCF_000239375.1. Classification (NCBI taxonomy): domain Eukaryota; kingdom Metazoa; phylum Chordata; class Actinopteri; order Cichliformes; family Cichlidae; genus Pundamilia; species Pundamilia nyererei. The sequence goes on from NW_005187716.1 coordinate 238,550, forward strand.
TTATTGTCATCCCAACCATGTGCAGTGGTGCAGTACACAGTGAAATGAGACGATGTTCCTCCAAGACCGTGGTGCTACATATGACTCATCCCCTGAATGACTAAAACTACTTTTGTCATAATGGCTCGCCCAGGGGGCAGCGCCACATGTTTGATGTGGTAGAGTGCCCTTCCTGACACAATCCCCGAGGGATCTATATCTCATCCCGGGATCAAACTGGAGATCTTGTTGCTTGTTAGGCGCCTTCAGCCTTTCACCTCCTTTGATTTTCTTCCTCCCATTAGGAAACTCTTTTTACCCATGAATCACATCTTCTGCTCAGTAAAATTATCCCTCCGTTTTTTTTTTAGTATTTGTTTTGTTTTTTCTTGGTTGCTGGTGAGGAAACAATGAAGCTGAGGGCACCTGTTTCCTCCTGGGTCTTAATAGTCCACTCTACCAGCCAATAACACGTGTGCGAGCCCGCTGGTGCTTCCTGGAGGGGCTGCAGACTCCTGTTGAACTCTCCCACCCTCTGTCATCCCTGCTTCCTGCTCCCTGATGAGTTGTGGCTAGCTGGCCTTATTGTCCACGCTCGGCGGACAAACATTGGAAGCTTGAAGGGACTTTCCAACCTTCAACCCCCTCCTCCCCTACGACATGCAGCTTTTTCCCTTCATTCATACCTTTGCAGGGTTCTCCTTCTCATATGACTTCATCTGAAGGCTGTCAGATAAGAGGATGGAACAAATCTGAGGAAGTGAATATGAAATGGGAAATATGTGAAGATTATTTCATGAAGTGAGCATTAGTGAGCACAGTTTGAACATTTCAGGAAGCTACCGCAGTTATGAGTATGATGCTGCCCTAATTTAGTGAAGCATTTCCTTCCCCGAGGAACATAAAGCGCAAACCAACTACGATCGACACCCAAGGTTTCTACTGCGTTTGGAAAGAAATTTACTCCTGCAAGCAGCAGATAGAAATAGATAGAATCAGAACACGTCATTAATCCCTGAGGAAATTATGTGATCACAATTGTTCCAAGACAGAAAAGTAACTAACTAAACTGAATTAAATAATACAAAATAGTATAAAGTTTCAAAATCTAACCATATAGCTCTACTAGATACAAAAAGCTTTCATTGTAAATACATTTAAATATATAAAAAGTATACATTTATTCAACAAAATAAAAACTACAGCTATGACTAATTCCCAGAAATCTTGAGAAATTATAGACGTATGAGGTTGCAGGGAAAACTGATCTATCAGTGAGAGTCAGAGAGTGTTTATCATATGTTACACAACTTGTCCTGCTATTGTGAAATACAATCCTGCAAAAGGCCTGTTGAGCAAGTTTGTGACGAACCGCATAATTATTGGGAAATACATAAGCTAACAGAGACAATAAACGATGTAGAGCTCAGAAAGTGGGCACTGGAGCAAAGACCACGGGAGATTAGTAGAAACTGCAACGTTTGGGTGCTATTTCTCATTTCTGTTGTAACTCCTTAGAGATTAAGTAAAACTAAAGTCTCCTGTTTGGGTTTCTATAATGCACAGTTTTTCTGACTTACACAAAACTGACAATAATTGAAGTAGCTTAAATTCTTTATTATTATCTTATTAATCTGTGATGCTTTAAATATCTTATACACATAGTTCAACCCCAGATATCAAATCACATGGCAGCAACTTAGTGCATTGACGCATGTAGACTTGATCAGAACGACCTGCTGAAGCTGAAACTGTGCATCAGAATGAGGAAGAAAGATGATTTAAGCTGCTTTGAATGGGGCGTGGTTTTGGTGCCAGGCAAGTTGGTATTTCAGGAACTGCGGAGCTGCTGGGATTTTCCCACAGAGAACGGTCTGAAAAAGAGAAAACAGGTTAGCAGCAGGGTTGTGGTGAAGAATGTGTGAAGATATGCAGAGTAGCTCTGAATGCACAACATTGCTGTCATATCAGCATGAACCAAAATCTCTGAAGAATGTTTCCAGCACATCCACCAACACTTTAAAATAAATTTGGGAAAGAACAAAAGTCCCCTTAAAGACATAATACGTATTTCTGTTCTGACAACTTCATAATAGTTTCTATTCTGGTTACATTAGGCTTTGAGCAATGTTTTTGAAGTGTCGCAGGAGGAAAAGCAGAGTTATAATGTTAATGATGACAACTCAGCTGTTCCAGGAAAAGGCAACAGATATAAATATATTTTGTGACACAGAATTTAAAGCCAGCCATTAATCATCATAGACTGATGCATTTACACAAGAAAAGACTGATCAGGAATAATATTGGGACCAACAACTGGATGTTTACTGGTAGAGCTGGTCAGTGACTTGAAGCCTTTTCTGAGCTCTTGATTTTTAAACTTGGCTTTACCTCCCTCTACTGTCTGCACACCTAAACACTCACAGGGCAGATACTACACTATCAAACTGGAAATATTGAATACACAAGGCACATTGGATTTTTTTTCTTTCATATTCTGCACCCTGGTCACAGGATCGTTACCTGAGGATTGCTCTACAAAGGCGCAGTCTCTACTTTTCTGTCAGTTTTATGAATTTTCAAAAACCCCTAATTCATTTAATCGAACCAAAAAAATATCAAAATTATCACTCATTGTGTCAGCTGGCAGCCGCCATCAGAGATATTTTAAAGCAAATAATATATAAATGCCCGTGATCACATTTTTAAAAAGAAACCAATAAAACTAAATATGGGCGGTCACTCAAACAAGGTCAGAATATTTTTGGGAATCAAATAAGATTCAAATATGATCCACAGCGGGATGATTTACAATGTGTTCATGTGTCCTCGTATGACTCTGGTTACATTCAGTGTGCTGCAACCTTAAAATTAAGATAATCTATTAATTCAGATAGTTATTGAAAAACAATCATATTCTCCAACATCTGTGGGAAATTTCCAAGACATTAGACTGTAAGTGAGGACATCCAATAATAACAGAAGTCATTTTAAATGAAAAATAGGTAATAAAAAACAAATTATTATTATTATATTCATAATGAGGAGTCAGTTCAAAAACAATAGACAACAATATAATTATAGTCTTACAATTATTGGGGAAAATGATTATATTTTATATGTTTGTGAGTGAAAAAAGGGCGAGACAGAATGATGCTTTCAGTTTCTTTTTGTTGGACAGCCATCAGTGAGGCTCTGTTATGATACTTCTGCTGATTTGGTTAGGACTGCACTATTTTAATATTTAAATCCATCCATGCTCTCCATAAAGCCTTCTCTTTGTTTGTTATTACTTCCCGATTTACTTGAACACTTCGACGACAGACATCGGCCAAGGATAGAACCACTAACCAGATGTAAGTTTAAAATTTGTAATTCATTACATTGAATGGAGTGTGCTTATTATTTGGTGACCAGTGGATTTCCCAGTATAGCTTGGTTTTAGTCAAAGTCCGAGTCGCCGTTTGCCTTTGTTATGTATTTTTTATGATTGCAGCCTTAATAAACAGCTTGCTTTTGTTAAGTTTAGTCTCCCAACGTCTGCATTTGGGTCCTGTCTTCAAATTGTGATCTGCGTCCCACAGAACAATTGTGGGATCCAACCCAACCTTTCTGTACAGCACTGCAAAATGATCACACAGTATCTCATCAATGACCTAAACAGAGCTGTCGCTTCAAATGATAATCAGACAAATTTAAAGTAGAGCATCCAGACCAGACTAGGAACGGCTTTTTGGTGACTTGTGAGGTATTTAGTAATAAATGGGTCATTTTATACATACTGTCTGGTTTTTCTTGGTTCCTGGGTAGCACTTAATACACTTCCAGGTTAAACTTTATACAGTATAGGCTCAACTGATGAGGGTTTCATTCATGATTAGATGTTGCTATTTCTTAAAAACCTTGTATTTGTTGGATAAATGTGACAAGTTAATGGCAAAAGCCACAACAGACGGATAAAAGCTTCATGAATTAACAATGTGAGACCAGCGTCACTGTACACAATTAGAGATACGAAGAATAAACACTATGATATTAAAGAGAAGCTAAAAATAATAAACTCTATGCATCATAAAATATTATATAGTACCAAATGTGTTTCAGATCATTTACCAGCTGTTGGGTTTAATTTTCTTAACCTGAGTTTAAGGTACGATTTTCTCAATTAGAGATGTGGTTTATCAGATTAATTCAACAGATCATTTTATTTGAATGTTAAAAGAACTAAAACGTGTTTTCATACAGTTCCTCGAGAAACACATCCAAACACAGTATCAAACAAAACAGTGGCTTCCAGCATTTTAAGTGCAAGTTCTATATGAATGTAAATACATTTCTCTACACACACACTAAAACGACACGTTTTACATTCAAAGTGTTGTCATCTTTTTACTGTGTATTAAAGAAAAGATGTTTTCATTATGTGGCAGATTAAAGATGCGGTGGAGTCTGTTTCTGCTTCTGATGGGTAAGTGGAAATTCTCCGCACTGCTTCCTCAGTTTTATTCTGCTAACATGTTTGTATTTTTCCGGTTTACATTCTGCTCTGATGTTTGCTGTTGTTATTATTTGTTGCTGTAATTCTGTTTCTGTATTATCTTTGCTTTTTCATTTGATCTCCATCAATTCAATTGTTTCTTTTTGTTATGAATAATCCTTTTTATTTCAATCTCAGGTCTTTGTTTACTGTGAACATTATCTTTATTGTATCCAAACACTAAAGTCTTATAGTCGCACACATTTGTCTTTCATTGACAAGGTCACTGAGCTCAGAGTCACACTTGTGTTGTAGACTGTTTATCTGTGAACCAGTGAGTTTGATTTGATAATGCAGCATTATTGCTAATATTTTACTGCTTTTAGGTCAGTGTTTCGTCTCCACCTGTTACCTGTATGAGTACCACTTTATTAGAGAAGACAAAACCTGGGAAGAAGCACAGAAATACTGCAGAGAGAATTATGCAGACCTGGCCAGCGTGTTTGACATGGCAGACATGG
>NW_005187716.1:244344-250688 GCF_000239375.1 Pundamilia nyererei
ACTGAAGGTCCCAATAAGCTCAGAGATCTGTAAATGGAAGAAGTTTGAAACCACCAGGACTTTCCTAGAGCTGCCACCTCGCCAGTTAGAGAGTTTGAGGTAGAAAAGCCTTAGTCAAGGAGTGATGGTCACTCTGACAGAGCTCCAGCATTGCTCTGTGGAGAGAGGAGAATCTTCCAGAAGGACAATCATTTCTGAAGCCCTCCAACAATCAGGCCTGTTTAGTAGAGTGAGCAGACTGAAGCCACTCCTCAGTTTACCAAAATGCACCTGAAGGATGCTCAGACCATGGGAAATAAAATTCTCTGGTCTGATGAAACAAAGATTGAACTCTTAACCCTGAATGCCAAGCATCACGTCTGGAGGAAACCAGGTACCACTCATCACTGGACCAATACCATCCCTACAGTGAAGCATGGTGGTGGCAGCATCATGCTCTGGGGATGTTTATCAGCAGCAGTGACCGGGAGACAAGTCAGAGTCGAGGGAAAGATGAATGCAATGTACAGAGACATCCTTGATGATAAGCTGCTCCAGAGTGCACCGAACATTAGATCCACATTAGGTTCATTTTATACAGGACAAGCCCCCAAGCACACGGCCAAGATAAAAACAAGTGGCTGCAGAACCACTGTGAAGGTCCTCAAGTGACCAGCAAGAGCCAAAGTTTGAACCTGATTCTCTGGAGAGATCTGAAAATGGCTGTGCACCATCCAACCTGATGGAGCTTCAGAGGTTGTGCAATGAATGGGAGAAACTGCCTTAAAATAGATATGCCAAGCTTGTAGCATCATACTCAGGAAGGCTTGAAGCTTCAAGTGTTGACAAAGATACTTCAACAAAGTGTAAATACTTACATACTGTACATGCCATATTTTTGCTTTTGATTTGCAGGAATTTCAACAATCTTTTCCCCACTTTTTCATTTTGGGGTATCATGTGCAGAACTTTGAAGTGAACAAGAAATTTAATCTATTTTGGAATAAGACTGTAACAGGACAAAATGTGGAACTGTGAATGCTTTCCAAATGCACTGTACACACTTACAATAATTAAGTATACAGCTAAAGGAAGTGAAAAACTACAATGTTTACTGTGTACTGTCTGTATTCAAGGTAAAGTGGAACATAAGCTGCTGTTAACCAGACTTAACTGAAGTTTGATTGTTTCTGACAGATAATTTGATTCTGATCAATGAAAACAAGACCTGGAAGGAAGCCTTGAATTACTGCAGACTGCACCACACTAACCTAGTCTCCATCACTAACCCTCACCAACAGAGACGGGTGGAGAGGAGAGCCAAGAATGCCAGCAGTCCCTACATATGGGTGGGACTGCGCTACACCTGCGTGATGGATCTGTGGTTCTGGATCAGTGACAAACCAGTCTGCTACGAGAACTGGGCTGATAACGGAAAGATTGAGGAGTGTGATAGGTGTGCAGCTATGGAAAGAGGAGGACGGTATCAGTGGGTCAGTCAAAGAGAACATGAGAAATATAACTTTATTTGTTCTAAACAATAAGTTTTAAACCTCTCTGACTCACTGCAGGTTAATTACTGCAGCAGAAATAATTTGCTTTTATGATTTTTATCAAGCACTGAATGTAGAAAGATGAAAAAACAATAATAACATTGCAGTGAGTCACCCCTATGTCTTATATTAAGAACCAAAATATGGATTAGGGGAGAAGAGACTGTATCCAACATTACAAAAGCTATATGAAAAGGATGATTACAGTTTTTGTTTTAGGGTCTCGTGTGTGTTATTTACACAGAAAATCACAGCATGTGGTGTTAGCGTATTAGCAATGAAAGCAGAGAGGAGGAACTGACATCATGTCCAGTTTCAACCAAGACGATTAACATCTATGATAAATGTTTAACCTGCTGTTTAATTAAAGTTATATCCAAGTGTGTTTGTATGATGATTAAAAGTCGCTTTTTAGAGATAAGTGGTCCTCATAGCCATATTATAATCATTTGTTTAAAGTAAACCTCAGTCTATCCATCTGCAGCAGTAATATTGATCCATATAACACTGATGACACTTTTACTTTTAAGCATTTTATGTGTACCTTGCCAATAATAAAGTTTTATGTGTATTCAGCTGTTTTCGTTGTATTTTATTGCTTCGATTGCTAAAGGAATGGCTGTTAAAATAAATCCTCCAACATATGTCATTGTCAGCTATTAGTAAATATTTAACTACACATGTAATACATTTTTATTATTCTTTAACCCTGGAAGGAGTTAGTCAGTACACTGTGTTTTCATGCGGTCCAGTTTGTCTCGTTAAAAGAGTGCAGGAAGAGTTTTTTCCTTGCTGAAAAATTACATCACACCCCTGAAGTAAAACATAATGTTCATATAAGTTGGGTGAAGAACAAAGGAATGTTTCTGAAAGAGATAATATCATTCAGTTTAAATAATAGCTAAATAACTTCTATAACCTCTTTGCTACATTCAGCGCTTCAGAGCAATGTTTTTAATGCTTTTACTTGTCATGGGAGGAAAAGCAGAGCCAGACTGATGCATTCAAACAAGAAAAGATTGCTCAGGAATAACACTGCTGCCGAAAACAGGATTTTAAGGTCTTTACTGGCAGAGCTGGAGCTGTGCGTGAGCAAAATAAGAAACCCACCTGAAGCCTTTTCTCAGCCCTGATAAGTTTTTCACTTGGCTTTGACTCCCTCTGCTGTCTGCACATCTCAACACTCACAGGGCTCTTAATGTTTGTTTGTTTTAACCGCAAACAGAAAGAGACTTTTTTTCTAAATAAAATGACTGACAAAGTGCTGATAGCGGTGGAGTTACATTAAATAAGAGAAACAACAAACTTTATGACACCCTTGATGCTAAAAAACACTGTAGGACACTGTTAGATAACCTCCTCCCTTTATAGATGAAACCATAATTTCAAAAAATCAGGTTATCTTTGTCTAATATTAACATTTGGTTGATGATCTGAAACATGTAACAAATATGCACAAAACTAAGAAATCAGGAAAGGAGAAAACACTTTTTACAGCACTGTATTTCCTTCAGCAACAGTCTGAGAGAGCAGCATGCACAGCATACAGCTCCTGTGCTTATGTGAGCACATGGTTTAAAATCCGATTCACTTCAAAACATGTCGTAACAAGTTGCACTGTATCTTTTCCCTTTCATATACTGCACCTTGATCCTCAGGATGTTTACCTGAGGATTGCACTACAAATAGGCAGTCTGTATTTCTGCATTTCTGCCATTTTTTAGATATTTTAGTCTGTTTTTCTGAATATAAAGCAAAAACACTAAAAATACGTTCTCTTTTATCCTTTCACTCTCTCATATTCCCACCTTCATTACATTTATTGTCAGTTATTACGGACCTCTAATGGTTTTTATCCTTAATTCATTCATTTAATGAAAAAAATTACCACTCGTATGTCAGCTGACAGATGTTTAAGGCATAGCTCCCCTAGATAGGTTACAATCTGCTTAACAAGTACTATTAAAGAACAGGAGGAAATAATAAGAAAATGCTTGTGATCACTTTTCAAAAAATATATATATTTGAGGTCATTTTGCAGACGACTGGAGTTCGTGGGAAGTTTTCTGAGCGTATGGCTCATTTGCTCACATGTTTATCTTGTAATCATTTCAGAGAAATTTGCATTCAAAATGTAAATATGATCCACACTGGGAGGATTTATAACGTTACATGTACAGTGAAAAATGTGTTCATATGAAAATTAAGATAATCTCTTAATGATAGTTATTGAAAAACAGTCATATTCTCCAAAGTGTGTGGGAAAGTTCAGAGACATTAGACTGTAAGTGACGACGTCCAATAATAACAAAAGTCATTTTAAATGAAAAATAAGTAATAAAAAGCAAATTATCCACAGATTCAGGTCTTATTTTATCAGCAGTGTTTCAGTGTTTACATGCAAAAGTAAGGAAGTTGTAAAGCGACATCAAGATAAAACACTCAGGTAAAGAACAAGCTCACAATACAAGTATAAATATTTCCATAATTTCAATATTTCTGCATATAAACGATCCAAACCATCATCAGCTTTTTCATTGGTAAAGTATATGATGAGAAGTCAGTTCAAAAACAAGAGACAACAACAAAATTATACAGTTTTACAATCATTGAGGAAAAAGCTATAAGCTATAACACGTAACAGAATACCGCTTTCATACGTGTAAAAAAACTCCCTCGTCTTTATCTTTCTGAAAGCAGCAGCAGGATTTTAATATATAAATTCCGATCTTTGCATAATGAGCTCTCTGTGTTTGCTTTCATTTCAGTGTTTATTTGAACCCTTCGAGGAAAGACGCCAAATTAGACGAAGGACCGAACGACTAACCAGATGTAAGTTTGAAATCTGTAATTCATCGCATGTTTTGTATTTGTTTATGTTTATATATATTTATATATTTTCAATGTCAATTTCTAAGATATGCAGCAGACTGGATTTAAAAGAAAAGCACCTTTAAACCGAAGAATCAGCCTTAATATAATATCAGTTATGTTAAGCAGAGACTCTTTCATGCATGCAGACTACCAGAGAAAACAAATCTGGCAGCTCCTGACCTCAACAATAAGACACCTCTGTATTAGTACAGCATGGAGTATTTTTACAACAGTGATAAAGCCTAATTCTATGTTTTGATGTATACATGAGTGATGTAAAACATTTAAACTCTGGCTGCCTGCTCGTGTCTGCATTTGGGTCCAGCTGAACTTCCAATCTGTACACCCAGATTATAATGATGATTATAACCAGACCATCTATGAAATGAAACATGATTTCATTATCTAATGAAATATTTATTTAATCCGGCAGATTAAAGATGCAGTGGAGTCTCTTTCTGCTGATTCTGATGGGTAAGTGGAAAATTCTGATTGAGTTTCCCTATAGAGATGATATTTCTCTACCTGGTGTGTGTTTTGTTGAATCCTACAAACTTACCGTGTTTTTTGTAATGTCTTGTCTTCTTACTTCTTCTGTCTTTTCTTTGTTTTTCCATTTGATTTTCATCTATTTGTTTTATCTGCACACATTTGTCTTTCACTGAGCTCAGAGTCACACTTGTGTTGTAGACTGTTTATCTGTGAACCAGTGAGTTTGATTTGATAATGCAGCATTATTGCTAATATTTTACTGCTTTTAGGTCAGTGTTTCGTCTCCACCTGTTACCTGTATGAGTACCACTTTATTAGAGAAGACAAAACCTGGGAAGAAGCACAGAAATACTGCAGAGAGAATTATGCAGACCTGGCCAGCGTGTTTGACATGGCAGACATGGTGAGACTGCGTGAATCCAAAGAGTATGAAGGTAAAGCCTGGATTGGACTGTTCAGCAACCCAGGAAAAGAAAACAGGATGTGGCATTGGTCTCTGCCAGGGGTGAACTACACTGAACATGAAACCAGATGGGGATCTTCTGAACCAGATGATCAAAATCAAAATGAGAACTGTGTGAAGACAAGAGGAAACTGGACACAAGCCAGATGTGACCAAATGATGCCGTTCATCTGCTACGATGGTGAGAATATGTGGATAATAGTCTGATTGATAATATAACTGAACTGAAAGAGAAATGGAGAGAAAGCATGTTTGAGGAATCATACAAATTATGTGTCTTTCTGTATTTCTTCAAAATGTTTGTGGTGATGGAAATTTTGTTTTGTTTTGATGTTTTTCCTTAACAGGAAAGAAGAGAGACGGTAAATCGATCCATTTGATTGAGGAGAAGATAACCTGGACAAAGGCTCAGAACTACTGCAGAGATCACTACACTGACCTGGCCAGTGGACTCGATCAGGCGGATGGGGAAGAATTTAAGATCCTGAAAAAGTCTCAGGATGTGTGGATCGGCCTGTTCAGAGACACCTGGAGGTGGTCAGATGGAAGTAATTTCTCTTTCAGGCACTGGGATATGGAGTCATTTAATGACGGACAAAACAAAAAGAAATGTGCTGTGACTCTGTTAAACAGATCAAGAAAATGGAGCTCTGATGAATGCAACAAAAAAAATCCTTTCTTCTGTTATGATGGTGAGTTTCTACTAAGATTAATCTGATTTATTTTCCCCTGTAATAGGAGCATCACTAGACTTAGAAGATCCAAGGAATTGTCTGTAGAGCTCTGAGACAGGCTTGTGTTGAAGCACAGAAACATTTCTGCAGGACTGAAGGTCCCAATAAGCTCAGAGATCTGTAAATGGAAGAAGTTTGAAACCACCAGGACTTTCCTAGAGCTGCCACCTCGCCAGTTAGAGAGTTTGAGGTAGAAAAGCCTTAGTCAAGGAGTGATGGTCACTCTGACAGAGCTCCAGCATTGCTCTG
>NW_005187716.1:251124-256000 GCF_000239375.1 Pundamilia nyererei
ATTTTTGCTTTTGATTTGCAGGAATTTCAACAATCTTTTCCCCACTTTTTCATTTTGGGGTATCATGTGCAGAACTTTGAAGTGAACAAGAAATTTAATCTATTTTGGAATAAGACTGTAACAGGAACTGTGAATGCTTTCCAAATGCACTGTACACACTTACAATAATTAAGTATACAGCTAAAGGAAGTGAAAAACTACAATGTTTTATTGTGTACTGTCTGTATTCAAGGTAAAGTGGAACATAAGCTGCTGTTAACCAGACTTAACTGAAGTTTGATTGTTTCTGACAGATAAATTGATTCTGATCAATGAAAACAAGACCTGGGAGGAAGCCTTGGATTACTGCAGACTGCACCACACTAACCTGGTCTCCATCACTAACCCTCACCAACAGAGATGGGTGGAGAGGAGAGCCAAGAATGCCAGCAGTCCCTACATATGGGTGGGACTGCGCTACACCTGCGTGATGGATCTGTGGTTCTGGATCAGTGACAAACTAGTCTGCTACGAGAACTGGGCTGATAACGGAAAGATTGAGGAGTGTGATAGGTGTGCAGCTATGGAAAGAGGAGGACGGTATCAGTGGGTCAGTCAAAGAGAACATGAGAAATATAACTTTATTTGTTCTAAACAATAAGTTTTAAACCTCTCTGACTCACTGCAGGTTAATTGTTGCAGCAGAAATAATTTGCTTTTATGATTTTTATCAAGCACTTAAGAGATTAAAGATTAAAAATATCTATGTTATAACTATGATTGAAAGTGATGATTTAAAACTTACCATGTCATAAACATTTTTTTCTGGATGTGCTCTATTATTCTAGAGAGAATATAGTGTGTTAAAAAAAAGCTCAGTCTTAACCATCTGCAGCAGTTAAATTGATCCTTATAACAGAAGAAATACTTTTACTTTTATCATTTTATCTATAAATTTCTAATAATAAAGTATTATGTGTATTTAGGTGTTTTCATCGTGTTGTTTCTTTTGCAAAAGGAATGGTTCTCAAATAATATCCTTCAACACTCATCATTGTCAGGTAATAGTTGATATTTAACCTAAAAAAAACAACTAAAAAACAACAACAGTTATTTAATCAGGAAGGAATGTGGACAGGTGAGTGACGAAGTGTTTCTCCCACTGAAAAAGCTACATGCAGATGCAGATGAACAGAATCAGCTTTTTGGATTTAAGGTCATTTATGTGAGTTTTCCTGTGAGTCAGAAATAAATCAAATCTGGTCAGTTGTAATTTTTGAACCTTGTTGTTGCTTCCCTTTAGTGTCTGTATCCTGAACACATACAAGGCAGATAACCATTAAACCTGTTTCACTCTCAACTGTCTACATACTTTTACCGGCTCATCTGATTGGTTGATAACACACTATAGAGAATCGCTGGTCCTTAACAGCCCATGGTTTCAAGTCTAAGCCACTGGATTACCTATTTTGTTTTGGGGTTTGTTTGTTTTTTTTGCTTCTTTCTTGAAGTTGTGCATCAGGATCCTTTCTCTTCCAGGTTCTTAAAATCTCATCATCAACAAGCAGCTCTGAAAGGATATTAATCTAGATAATGACAGGAGAATAAAATTAGTACTGGGAAGTTTATTTAACTATTGTAGGAAAAAATTTAGCTCAAAAACTTTTGGATTTTTGTAAAATCTGAAGTGGTCTGAAATTCCACTTCACTTAAAAAGACACAACGCATCTTATATTTATGTAAACCTAGTGATAAGACTTGTTTTTTCAGATAAGATTCATCTTGTTTTCATGGCAGTATGCGCGTGAGGACTGCGCACGCGCACCGGTTGTAAGTTTCCTGAGTGTACTCGTGGGTGGACTACAGAGCCTTATTATGTAATTTAACTGTTTACAAAAGTGAAACTGGAGACCGTGGACCACGAGGTGCTCCGGGGAAAAGAATGCACCGGGGGTGAGTTGTGTCGCCGTGAGCAGCGCAGTGAGGCTTTGCTCAGCTGTTTACAGTTAATCGGTCAGCCGGCTTTTTCACTCTCACTCCGGTAGAAAAGGTGAAGTTCTCACAGTGAACGCTGTCATACCTCTGCTCACGCGCACACGTTAATAATGACGTCACTTGAGACCTCTGACTTGCGCTTGAAACACATTTTTAAATAGTTTAGCTGGAAAACATGAAAAGCAGTTATTTTTGTGTCGCCTCGGACAGCCAGTGCGCACGCGCCAAATGCGTCGACGTCAAGTGCATGTGATAATGATTGGGGAGAAGGCACGTGCACAATGTCCACCGCGCGGTCGTCCACCTGTTCGAGTGTAGCCGGAAAAACATTTAGCTTTCGTTTGAAGTTTGTGTGAACTGTATCTCCGAGTCTGTGAATCAGCCTTTAAAATAACCAGTTAGTGTTAGTCACCACAGGCAACTCGGACAGACATGGACTTCTTTCTTTATAGGAAATAAACCCAGCTTCATTACAGCGAGCTGTCGGGGTTATCTGCGTTAACAGAACCCTCTTACAAGCTGCTGACAACTTTGTAGGCTGTAGGAAACGAATGGTAGACATAGCAGCTGGTCCTGTTTAAGTGTCTGCTGTCCCCCCTTTTATCTAACTCTGCCGGACTGCTTCTTCTTCTGCAGGTAAAACTCAAAGTGTACATTTTGTTATGGTGAAGCAGACAAGCAGTGGGTCAAAGTTGTATTTGTTGAGAATGACCTTTTACTGTTAGTTTCATGATGGCTTTAAGTCTTACGTCTTTGAGCTCATGTGTGTTAGCAGCAAATTCCTGTGATTCCTTCTGCTGAGCAGTGAGTAACATTAGGTTATGGGTGGATTTGGTGGTTTAACTTTCTGATGCTTTGACTCATTTGTAACTTATTGCTCGGATGTTGCTCAGCCGGACAGTCTGCACTATTATTGTCTGACTCCAGTATGGTGTGTTATAATTACATGCATGCAAGGAAAAGCCATAACATACATATTTACCTTATGTATAAGCCTATACATAAGGTAAATATTTGTAAGGTAAGACTCCAGCACCTGTGTTACCTGGGGCAGTCAAGAGAAGGTATTTGATGAGCACCAGCCTCAAAGAGATGAGACTGGTGGTGAGAGGCCAGCTCAGCAATATGAATGAGCTCGAACCCATTGGTACAAATTCCAGCACCATAAATCTACGAGTAAGATGGAGAGGGGATTGCAGTCAGGGATGAAACTCTGGATGAAACTCATAATCTTCTCTTTAATGTTTTTCTTTCTTAATCACATTAAATTGATGGATATACACATCAAAACCTTAAATCTAATCAACATAGACATATTTACATATTTACTCATCAACATACACCACAAAACAATTCACAATATAACATATACCCTTGCAAACATTTATGGACCCAACAATGTGGACCCATCCTTGTTTCATAGCTTTTTCTCTTTTATTAAGATAATTGTTTATAAATGACTCAACAATTACTACAATAGATGGATATCTTAATACGCTTTTCACCCCTAAAATATATTCATATTCCAATAGCAACTCCAGATTCTGACATTCAACATATATAATAAACCATTATATGAACTCTTACGGACTTGATGATAGTTGGAGAATAAATAATCCCACATCTAGACAGTAAACATATTACCCCCCCACCCATCAATCCAGGAACGTGATCATTGTGTGGAAGGTATTAACCCACAAAAAACACAATTTATCATTAAACAGCTTAAATACGACAGCTTCCAATATAGCAGTAAAGAAGGAGTCAGCATAAATGTGAAAATTAAACTGGAGAACCAGTTCAGAATCCCCAAGACATCAACAACGTTTTCAAATCCTTCTATAATCAGTTATATAAACTAGATCCTAATCCAAACCAAAATTATATAGAACACTTCTCAAAAGAAAAGGATCATTCTAATTTCTCCACTGAACAAGCTAATATAACAAACTTTTATTATGACAACAAAAGAACAGGGCAGACATGTCAGTGATGGCTGATATGGGTGCTTCTGAGTTGGGGGGTGATTGGGATGTGCCCTGGGATATCAGCTCCCTACATGCCTTTTGCTGGCTTGCTCTGGGGCCGACAGTTTCAAGTGGTTCAAAAGGAAATCACAATTTAATAAAATTGCCCCTCCCCTTAATTCATGTATTTTTACTACTTATAGTAGTGTCATTACGAGGTATTATTATTATTATTATTATTATTATCATCATGGACAATATTGCATTTCAGGGCATTTTTTTAAAATTTGTTTATTTTTGTTATTTCTTTAGCATATATAGTTTATATAGTTTTCATGACTATGAAATTATTTCATGTACCTTTTTTTTTTAAATCAACACATACTTTACTGTGCATAGTTAACGGAGTACACTGGACTCAGTTTAATAATATTTTCACACAGTTTGCTTATCTTTTTGTCTGTTGACCTGTCCTTACTGGTCTTGTTTACCTCACACAAAAAAAGGATGACTGCTCCCCAAGGTTACTTGCTTCAAAAGTGTCTCAGGTGCCTAAAGACAGACCATGATGAGGAACATAGAAGCTCAAGCTCCCGCATGAAGTGCAAAAGGGCGTAAAGGATGGCACAGAGGCTCTTATCATGTCAGCACAAGTGTCCCTAAACACCAAATCCACAGTGGGAGAAGTCTGCCACAGCCGACAGGGCCCAAGCTGCAGACTGCCACGGTGAGAGAAACCACTAAAGCTGGTTGAGAACAGCAGGGCTCCTGTGGGACTGACAGTTCCAGGCAGACGAGCAGCTGCCGGTAAACCAACCATATAACCATAGCGGTGTGTGACAAGGAACAGAAAACCACAGTTGTGATAGCCGGGCAATCCCCAGTGGACGGCAACATCAAGAAGAAAGAGCACATAAGGCAAGGCAAGTTTATTT
>NW_005187716.1:256882-261971 GCF_000239375.1 Pundamilia nyererei
AAAGTCTTTGAGACCTTTTTGAAAAAACTTGTTCGCAGGACATCTAAACAGCAAGAGGAAGAGTTCAGTAAAACAAAGGGCTGAAGAAACAGTTGGAGCAGATGTGGAAGGTAAAGTTGAAAAGGGTCCCAGTGATAATGGGAGCATTAGGAGCTGTAACCCAGAGTTGCAGCAGATTCCAGGAACAACATCTCGGCGTCAGAGCTCCATGTGGACGAGTGCAGTCTTGGGGTGTGAAGGAGATTTTGCATATATATGTGTGAGCTGATGACTCACGTGGAAGAGGAAGTAGTTTTCAGGGAGATAAATGGCTGACAGCTGAACAGAAACCAGAAAAACGAAAGTGAAAATGTGGGAAATAACACATCATAGAAAGTCATTAACAGCATCACGATGGGTGTAGTGGCTCACAAGCTTTTCTTCATAAAGTTAAAGAGATACTGATACTTTACAGATATGTATTTACCCTTTGTAATACTCTGCAAGTTACCTTTTTATTCATTGTGTTTGACACTGCGTCCATAGTGTGATGATTGTTTACAATACTTGTCACTAATCATGAATAAAAGCCTCTGTTTAACTTGTATGTAAATCTGGGTCAAAAGACTGTGCAGAATGACTATTACCCATTTTATGACTTTTTATAGCTGTGAATGTTTAACGAGTATGACCCAGATTGAGGTCAGCTGATAAGTCAAAGTCAAACAAAACATCGTAATTTATGGTTAGAATAAATAAACAGCTGCTTTGTAAATCATTCATAATTTATAAAGAGATGCAACACCGTTAAACTCTGAGTTATCGTGACACACTCAGACTTGCACCATGTTCCCCTCTGGCAGTGAAATATGATTTATCATTGATCAAAACCAGTGAGCGTGTAAATATTTGATCAGAGCTGATGTATGAACACTGTCACCTCTCACCTATATTTTCTTGTCAAATGAAGACCTGCAGCTGAGTCACACATGCATGGGTCAACCAGAGCATTTATTGGCCTGTGGGAAGTTAATCAATTATGGCTTTTGAGAATCACAGACAGGATCTGAGACTTGTTCTGCACTCATTCATTGTTCTCCTCACCTGCATTTCAGATAACTCTCATTTGGAAATGACCAACATGAAGTCCAAATCGCAGAGCCAGAGCGATGAGGCCGAGGGCCCGGATGGAGGCTGGGGCTGGGTGCTGGTTGTCGCCATGTTTGTCAGCTCGAGCCTCGTGTTCGGCCTGATGCGGAGCCTGGGCATCTTCTTTGTGGAGTTCGTTCAGTACTTCGAGGAGAGCGCCCAGGCCATCTCCTGGATCTCGTCCACCGGCCTGGCTGCTCAGCAGTTCTTCAGTGAGTCATTGATGTTTGTGGAAGTGTGAGTTTGCAGTTTGTAGTATTACAGGTGACAACTGTACAGTAATTATTTTTCTTTCTTAATGCATTAAAACACTTATGGTGAGACTAAAGGGTAAATACAGACTACTACAGGATGCATATGTGACCCTGTTTGGATTAAGGTCTTTCAACCTTAAAACTTCTAAAGGGGGGAAAAGGTTGATATAGTTATAAATAAATGATGTAAATGTGTTTGCTTGTTCTGCAGGTCCACTGGCCGCTGCACTGTGTAATGCTTACAATCCCAGAGTGGTGGTGATGACGGGAGGCTTTCTGGCCGGGCTCGGCCTCACACTTGCCTCGCAGTCCACCTGTCTCGTACACCTCTACCTCACGATGGGAGTAATTTCAGGTAACGTGTATTAGAGTCTTAAACCACCAGTTTTAGCCCGCTTTAGCTCCTGTTTTTTGGCACATCCAGTGAAAAGCATCGATACACAGCTGTAGCACTTTCAACTTTAACTTACAGTTAGGGTTATCTGGGTGTCACAATGTTACGGTAAAAATGTTAAAAATACTTAATTCAGAGCTAGCAGTCATAATTAAACTCACTTTTTAAAGAAAGATGACTTCTGCACATCGTGCAGAAACAAGATTCCGTTCAGTTCAGTTCTGCTTTATTTATACAGCACCAAGTCACAACAACAGTTATCCCAAGGTGCTTTATTTTGAATGTAAAGACCCTACAACAATACAGAGAAAACCCCAACAATCAGATGATCCCCTATGAGCAAGCACTAGGCGACAGTAGGAAGGAAAAAAAAACCTTAAAAAGGAAGAAACCTCCCACAGAACGAGGCTCAAGGAGGGACACCCATCTGCTTTGCTTGGCTGGGGGTGAGGGGAGGGAGGCGGAACAAAACCATGCTGTGGAAGAGAGCCAGAGATTAATAATAATTCACAAAAAGACAAAATACAAGTCAGAATGACTCAGACACAGGTAAATGTTCAAAATGAACACGCTGCACTGCTGAACTCATTTCAAGCCGTGTGACAAAAAGCACAAAACCGCATCTGAGACGTGACATCACAGACGAGCAGCAGGTGTATTTCAGGCGTGAGTCACTCACACAGGTGCAACTACACTCTTGTTACGCTGCAGAGTGTAGTTGTTTTCAGTTATTGCTGCTTCTATGCATGCCATGAGCTAACTGTCCCCCCTCACTACACCGTCACCAACAGATCTGCTTTAAGTTTGGTGCTTCAAGATGTTTTGTACACACACCGTGTACTGCATACATCAGTGGTATTATTTTGTACTATTTACCTTGTGCACTTTGCCAGTGTTCTTCTACTCGTGTTGTGGTGTTCACGCTCATTTGATATGATAGTGCATCCACCCAGTTTCCCGTACTCATCAGAGGAAGAGCGCAAAAAATAGATTTTTGTTTTCCAAGTCAGCTGATGGGTCAGAGAAACATTTTTATTTCACATTTACAATATGTTAAGTTGTGTCTCCCATCTGTGGAGCCTGAGGTTGTCTTACAGCTTTGTAATATTTACTGACCGAAAGTAGGATTTTCTTTTCTTTTTCTTTTTTTCCCCAGGGTTTAAAGAGGGTTTTAACAGTTAACCGATTAACTCGTAAAGTAGTGAACTGCTCGCTTGCCTCTCACGGTGTACTTTGCTCGCTTTGTGCTCCAGGTTTTGGATGGGGGATGGTCTTCACTCCCATGGTGGCCACAGTCATGGCTAATTTCACTCGCCGGCGTGCCCTGGCTCTGGGACTGGGGTTCTCCAGCATCGGCCTCTCCTCCTTCGCTTTCAACCCGCTCTTTCAGCTGCTGGTGGAGACGTACGCCTGGCGAGGGGCCCTGCTGATCCTGGGGGCTCTCAGCCTCAACATTGTACCCTGCGGGGCGCTGATCCGTCCGCAGCGGCGCTCTAAAGCACCGGCAAAGGTAGAACAGAAGGAGGAGCAAGGCAGTGGTCTGGTTTAAGTAAAAACGTCTCTCTCAGAGAGGAATATCATAATGTTCTCTGTCATAACCATCAGGACAGAAGAGTAAAGTTTCTTGCTCACTGACTTTGGAGCGATATGTAAAGATAAAGCTCAGACTTTCCTTGTTTCCTCTCCTGCAGGTGGATTCAGAGACAAAGTCATGTGCGTCCATGCTGCGGCGCATCGCCTCTTACCTGGAGCTGTCCCTGCTGACTGAGAGGCCCTATCTCACTTACACTTTGGGCGTTACGCTGTTTAACGTCGGCTACTTCGTGCCTTACTTCCACCTGGTGGCCCACAGTCGCCAAGTTGGCTTCTCAGAGTACCAAGCTGCCTTCGTTATGTCAGCTGCAGGTGCTTCGGACATTTTGGGGCGCGTAGTGTCGGGCTGGTTCTCTGACCTGGGCCACTTTCGGGTTGTTCATTTACTGACCTTGTGGACAGGCCTAGCAGGAGTGTTTATCATGCTGCTGCCAGTGAGCTCCATGTCTGGCTCCTACGCCGCTCTGATGGTGATCAGCCTGCTTTATGGCTTCTGCTCTGGGGCTTTGACCTCCGTTGTTTTTGCGGTGGTGCCCATGATTGTGGGTGTGGAGCGCACGATGGGGGCACTCGGACTGCTGCAGCTCATCGAGAGTGGTGCTGGACTTCTGGGGACTCCTTTGTCAGGTAAGTGTGCGTTAAAGCTGCTGAGATAAAGCCAGCTTATAACAAAAATGACTCCATTGTAGCTTTAGTTTGAAAAGAATCTATCTAAAGTGACCAAAATCAGCCCAAAATACAACACACTGAATGTGGTGCTGTCATAAGCTTGGATAACTGCTCTTATAAAAGGCAGACACCTTGTCTGCACACCTGCTACTTTTCAGATCACTTTGTGGCATTTTACTGTTAACCTCAAACCTGTGCAGAGAGCAAAAATCAAGTTTTGTGAAGCCGATCCGACTTTCACTTTTAAAAATCATCACTGGACGTGCGAGCTGCGGCACCTCAGGTTTTGGTTAGTGTCACCAGAATCATTCTTTCTCCACATTCAACCCAAAGCAGAAAGCTTTGACGATAAAAAATGAGCTGTCAGAGCACGCAGTTCCTCAGGTGGCCACATGAGGCATTCTGCAAAAGGGAATCAGTCCAATACAGACTCCTGAGTGTAGCTGCTTTGATTGACTGGTGTTTCAGACGGCTGTAGCCAATAGGCGAGTCTGCTCAGCCTCACCTCTGGGTCACTAAACTGCACCTCTTTGTGCTGGTGGTGCCTTTTGGAGTATTTTACTGCAATTATCTGACTAATATCAGAGCTTGCAGTATATTAAATAACACCCACGAAGTTGGTGGCACATTGAGTGAAATTCTGGCATTTTATCAGTGTGTTATCTAGCACTACAAGCAGATATGTGCCCATGTGTTGCACTCGTACAATTTATGGATGCAGCTTGTGTAACCGAGCCAGCTAGCATTAGCTAGTAACTGATTGGCGTGTTTCTGTTTTAGGTTAATTTCAAAGCATGTAAAAAAGAGTTTAACACAAAAATGAACCCTTTTACAGATCAAATGTCTGGTCTTAGGTTTCCTGCCACATTTTTTCCACTTTAACTGTCTGCACTGTTAGAGGTCACTGGATTCAAGGCAGAAAAATGAATGAGCTGTTCAGAAGCTCTTATTTTACCCTACAAGGCTTCTTTTTTACTAGTATTCAATGATTAAACGTGTGATTTTGCAGAGCTTTATCAGGGCTTCATCTTTTTTAAACACTGCAGTGTTT
>NW_005187716.1:263203-283537 GCF_000239375.1 Pundamilia nyererei
CCCTAAAATAAACAAGAAATTAAACAAAATAAATTTCAGCTCGTTGAATAGGATATGAAACTAATGTAAAACGCTACAATACATGTGTTTTTTGGACTTTTTATATCCTTAACCCTGTCGTGCCAAGTGTATCACACATGAGCTGATGTATGAGTTTGTAACACTTCTATATCGTTGTCATCATCAACATTAAAAGCTTAATTAAATTGCACAGTCGATTTTTAACCTATAAGATGCATAAAATGCCAAATGTAGCAACTATAGTACAAATTTTGTATTTAAATAAAGCGTTTCGTAAGGTTCAATAAGCTCTCGATTTTCAAAAAAATATAAGAATTTTCTAACGATTACTTTGTGGTTTAAGCTTTAAAGGGTTACATTTTTAAAGTTCTTCAGACATACAATATCTCACAATCATATGTGAGCCTCTGCTGGCTCAAAGATGAGGTAAAGCACAGTGTCAGCTGGTCTGGGTAAAAGAATTTGTACTTTAGATGCTGACTGGTTATGATGCTTCAAATTTAAAGGCGTGTTAAACACACATACACGCTCCAAAATTAGGAGAACAAATTTAACGACTGCAGTGGCTGTTTTTCAGGTCTACGCTGATGGTGATTTACTGCTGCCTGCAAATGCCTGATTTATGGTTGTAATCTGTTGAAGCAGATGTTTGGATATAAAAACCGCAGCACGTCCTGTCCTGTTAACACTGACTTATTATGAGCTCGGCTAAATGAGCTGCTCGTGGCGACTCTGAACCTCAGGAATTCCTCTTCCCACCGCTGCGTTTTGTTGCACAGCATGAACACAAGACTGTGTTTTCTCAGTTGCGTTTTCCTGATGACACAGTCGCCTTTTTTTCCTCGAGGACTTTGTACTTTTGCTGACCGTAAACTAGAGCAGGCTTTGTAAACCAGACGTGTTTGGTTTGGAGAGCAGCTGGATGGTTGCCATGTTTGAAAGAAGAGCATGACTGGATCACTGTGACCTGCTGATCATTAGCACACTTACTTACTTTAAAGGTGTTGCAATGCAAAAAGCAGGTGGTCTGTGCTGAACAGCTTCTTCTTAGTGTTCTTCCTCAACAGTCTGTGACTCTGGAGTAAATTTACCTTGTCAGTTACCTGCAAACTGTCAGTGATTGTCTTCTTTATTATTATTTTTTAAAGCAAACATGTATTTTCTTTCGGTTTATTTCAGTCTTTTCCTTATCAGACAGATCTTCACAGAGATTGTTTTCATCTAAAACGGCTGCAGGATGATGCTGCCCTCTGCTGGGCTTTTGACAGAGATACAAACCGTATTCATCTTCTTTAACCTCCTAAGACCTGAACTCTTCCACAGCATGCATTTTTAATTTCACTTTGATATTTGGGCTGATTGGGACCTGATGAATGTAAAAACAAAGAATTACCAGATTTTTTTTTTAACCTAATTTTTGTTTCTAAGAAAAATGAGAGCCGCCTATGAGGATATTTGTTTAAAATTTCGATAGAACAGTAGCAGTATAATGTCCTTGTAAGTGGATATCAGGCCCTTGTAGAGCAACATTTAGTATTTTGGTCTAAATAACCCAAAATGTGATGTCCACATATGTGGACGCCAGGTCCTAGGAGGTTAAAGGGAACCTCTTATGCTTTTCTTTATTTTCTCTCATATACTGTCACTACGTTGTGTGCTTATATTAAAGATGGCTGCGTACTCGCTGCTAGTGCTGGGTTTGACTCCATTTTTCTCTCATTTATTCTTCTGTCCCATCACATCCCAAAGGCCCTGTACTGGATTGAGATCAGGTGAGTGTGGAGGATATTTGAGTAAATGATGCTCTGCTTGTACAAAGGGGCCCAAGAAAATATCCCCCACATTATTACACCACCGGCTTGACCATTTTTTTGTGGATAGATCCATGCTTTCATGCTGCTTACACCACATTCTGACCCTGCCATCTGAACAATCTGTTCAGATTGACAACCGTTTCCGATCTTTTATTGTCCAGTTTTAGTGAGTCTGTGAGTCAGCTTCCTGTTCTTACTTGACGCGAGTGATATTTGATGTGGTCTTCTGCTGCCTCTGCTTCAGTTTTGGAAATGGTTTTCTGCATACTTTGGTTTTAACGCGTTTATTTGAGCTACTGTTGCATTTCTATCAGCTTAAACCAGTCTGGCCATTCTCTTCTGACCTCAAATATCAACAAGACGTTTTCCACCAGAGAACTGCTGCTCACTGGATATTTCATCATTTTTTCCAGACCATTCTCTGTAAACCCTACAGATGGTCGTGTGGGGAAATCCCAGCAGCTCAGCAATTTCTGAAATGCTCTGACCAACAACCATAACACATTCAGTCACTTCAATCCTCTTCATTCTGATGCTCAGTTTGAACTTCAGCAGGTCACCTTTACCCTGTTTTACATCCTTAAATGCACTGAGATGCTGCCATGTGATTGGCTGACTAGATATTTGCTAATAAGCAGTTGATCAGGTATACCTACTTAAGTAGCTGGTTACTGTCTGTACACACTTAAGACTGCTCTATACACTCTGTTGCAGGCATGTTTTTTTTTTCTACTCTTGGTTTAATACAGTGGTTCTTAACCTGGGTTCGATCCAACCCTAGGGGTTCGGCAGAGCCTCCGCCGTGACATGCACAGCTCATTTTGTGCACCAGTAAAAAACATGAGTGTCTTGAATTTGAAGAAAAAAAAAAAAAATTATTTTTCACTAAAGAGGGGTTCAGTGACTGCACATATGAGACTGGTGGGGTTCGGTACCTCCAACAAGGTTAAGAACCCCTGGTTTAATACAATGTCACAGAAAGCAGACATACCCAATACTGATGCTCTTAAGCACAGCGGCTCCATCTGTGAGCACCACCAGTGGAGCTACATGCTCTTCTGTTTGCCAATCAGAAGAAAGCTGGATGAAACAAAGGTGGAGATAATATGGCTCGTTTCAGAGAACGTGAGACCCAAGACAAAATTAGTAAGGATAATTAATGAGTTTTGGAAAGTTGTGCAAAGCACCTCTAATAGGATGACGAGTTCTTTAAAATAAGAACTTATTACTGCTTCAGTTCAAAAAGTGAAAACTGAAATACACTGAAACACGAGTTTGAATTTTTCTTTTATTTGATCTGAATACAAATTGAATGTACCTCACATAATTTAGACAAAACATGAACACAAAGTCCCAAATTTAAAAATCTGCAAATACTCCAGTTCATCGCAAGACGGTAGAAATAAAATGCAACTTTCAACAACAATTTCCTACAAAAAATTTTTTGTTTTGTTTCATGTAATGAGTCAGTAGAAATCGCAAAACCTAAAACAACAGCCTCGTTTCGCTTACAAAAAGAAGGAAAAAAAGAAATAAAAAAAACAGATTTACTGGTTTTAATAAGAAAACTTTTGGCAGAGTAATGGTGCTACCCTCTGCTACAGACACCTCACGCTGGTCTCATAAAGCTGTTGCAGTGTTTCCACTTGGACACGATTGTTCTGCTCTGACGTGCTCGCACAAAGAATTCACTGTTCCGTTCGTTCCCTCTGAAGTCAACACCAGCTGAGCTGTGACCGAACACGTGGCAGGTAGCCAGCGAGAGAGAGAGAGCGAGTGCATCTGCATGCCTGAAAGATGAATCTTTTCTATATGTGCCTGAAAGTATGTGGTGCTGCACTGTGGAATGAGGAGGTGGAGAGGCAGCTGGTTAAGACTTCGGGTCAGCACTGCGGCGTTTGAGCTTCTCCGGGTTGTTCGAGGCCATGTGGGAAAAGTCTCTGAAAATGTCCTGGTAGGTTTCATCACCTGAAAAAGACCAGAGAAGACGTGAGCCTCAAAAGCTTTTGGGAATATTGAAAAGCTTAAAGAACCCACATTAATGCCGCCCTTGCTTTCTGAAAGCACCCGTACTTTAATGTGCCGCAGCCATCGTTTCATCAAAAGCTACACCGTTAATTGCACACCAACTATTTCCTGGACACGTTTAGAGCTGTAGCCCTAAAGCAAGACACATGCAACTGAACACATAAACACACGTAATGGCATGCACATGCACTTTACCTCTTAGTTTGCTGTAGGTGGCGCACACTGCACAAGCAGTTGAGACCAGCCGGACGTCTCAGAGGGCAGAAGGCAAAGGCACACGAGTGCATACAACACAGACAACAACAACAGACAAAGCACAGCACGTCAAATACTGACCAGCAGTTCTTTCAAGCAGACAAACACAACTTGTTTTTCTTGTCCTTTTTCCTTCTCTCCCCAATCCCCGCATGACTAAAAACCGGACACAGGAGACTAAAGTATAAAGTTATCAAGAAGCCCTTAAACGGACCCAGAAGACAACCACGAAGGAATGGTCTTTGCAGCTTGAAAAAGAGCCAAATGGCACAAAAAACGCGAACGAAACCCACTGTTAACCTCAAGCTCGAGGGGCTGCGGCAGAGCGCTCAGTTAAGCACAAAAGAGGTCAAATCCAACAGTGTCGAAGCTTAAACTGAGTCACCGTTCACAGAACAGCGGGAGAAAATTGTCCTTGAGAACCAAAACCCAACCCTGAATTTAGCTTACATAAACTGGAATAAGAAACACAGTCACAAATACACAAATCAGCACACTGTACAGACAGAAAATATCCTAAACACACTGAAAATTGGCCTGACCCAGGTCTACTCTATACACAGCTTCTTTAAGCTCGCTTAAAGAACGGTTTAGTATTGAAGACGCCCACATGTAGGTCTGTGTTGACATAGTGTTCGGATGCTTTGTGGGTTTCAAAGTGCAGCATGATGTGCATTTACAATTCAAAGTGCGTGTGACCACCTCATGAGAACCACCCGTCGTACCCTCTGTTCCAGCCTATCTTCTCTCACAGGATTCTTAAAAAAAATCTAAGTTGAAGCTTGTTTTTTTCTTTTTCATCTATAAACTCATGCACGGTAAGGCATGCTTGATTTTAAAAATATATATGTTTTAGCCAAGTTTGTCATTTTGAATCCCCATAGCCCATCCACTTATATGGTTCTTTATAGCCTGGAGACTCTTTCTAGTATTGGCCAGCCCACCTCCAGTCCCGCCCACTCCACCCCCTGATCCCTGCCCCTCTGAATGACCTGGTTGGCCGAACGCTCCATCCATCTCCCGCATCTCCTTGTTCATTTTGGCAATCCGCAACCTGAAAGACAGAAGATCGATTAAGCGAACACGCAGCTGCTAACGTGGCTCACGTGTTTTCTTTCGAGTCAAACACTTACAAAGTGACGATGTCTGCATTGGCGTTATCCACGGCGATAGTTATCGGGTCTTTCTGGTTCTTGTCTCGGGCGTTGTAGTCAGCCCCTCGCTTCAAAAACAGACAAACCAACCTGAGAAACGGAGAAGAGAGAGCACATGAGAGACTATAGCCTGGAAATTATACTATATCCAAGCATTTCCAAGGACCCGAGCATTTAAGGAACTCAAGTGAAGGGACTGGAGTTTAAACTGACTTTCCCAACCAAAGCTTCTGGAGTTTAGTGTAGTTTCTCTTCTCGTTTTCTATCTCTACAGATCCACTTTCATATCCAATCAACATTAAACTCATGTCACAGTAAAAACCACAGCGTCACAGTACTCTTCTCAGGAAATGGGCAAATCTGCATGTATGTGTTTCCAAGAGAACCAATAAAAAAAAAAAAGTTAAAACAATAAAAACAAACAGAATTATCAAACTCTAGATAATTGTCAAACAATCAGTTTCCTCTTGTAGCCTCCCTTTATGCTGGCTTTCTTTCTGATTGGCTGCCCCTCTGAGAGATGACCGCATTGGGGATGTCCACTCATGATGTTTGGAGCAGTCTGAAGCCTGAACCTCAGGGATCACACAATAGCTTTCTAATGCTTTCTAAGTCGTTCATGCTTTTGATGGAAAGCACAACGGGGACTATTAGTTCATGGGTTTATTTCTGTATTAGATTCACGTGGGTTCAATTCTTGGAACTATGAGTTCTGAACAGTTGAGAAGAAGTGTTGTCACGAATGTATCTGAATCATGTTATTTCTTGAATTTCAATGTATTATTAGAAACAAATAAAAAGATACTTAAAGGTAAGGAAACAATGAATTATACTGTATTATGTATTATAAAGTGTTACCGAAAATGCTGCAAAAAAAGGGGGGGAAAGCTACAGTTTTGAGACTATTTCATCAATTATGTCCAACTAACTCGTCGCTCTTAAGAATAAACGTTTATGTTTCATTGTGACTCATTTTCCACTTTACTCACCACCGGCAGGTATTGTTGGCATAATGAGTCACACCAGCCTTGTTATTAGTTTAAATATATCATCAAGTTTGGACATTCTGAATCCTTGACCTTGTTTTTTTGGTAATATTTGACGTCTGTTAACGTCCCCTTGTTGTAGACAGTTGTTTACATCCTGGTGCTTTTGACCCTTACTCTTAATTTATGGTCGCTCTTTTTGAGTAGGTGTCTGCCTACAGAGAGAAGCATTCAACCTACGCAAACTGTTTACTCCTCCAAAAACCCAACGGCACGCAGCTTTACTGTGAGTAGGTCAAATGCTGTTTGGTGGAGAAGCTGACTAGAAAAGGGAAGGATGCAACAGTGGAGTTCACTGGGAACACGAGAAGTGCGAATTAAGATGAAAGCTAAAAAATCCAGAGTAAAGGCGCAGGCGGTGGCCGCAGTGGGCACTTTTGATTGTTTCGATCGGTTTCACTTCAGCTTATTGTAAAACTTCGCTCCTCTTCGCGGATGGCCGACAGGTCAACAACAGCACATGCAACAGCGGCCCGCAGACTGATTGTACCGCATTATTTGGGCGTTAGCTCCATCCAGCAACAGACGCTGTCTGCAGGTGGATGGTAGTCTGTAGCTGCCAAGTGTCTGCGAATGGAGAACCATGACGAGGCCCTTAAACTTCACCCACAAAGGACAATAAGAGACTACAGAAAGTCACTGATACTCGACAACTTCAAAAAACTACGGACACACAAAAAAAAAAAAAAAACTGCTGGCAGGGTGGAGTTGGAGGTAAACATCCAGGGCTAAACTTTTCTCAATTTCTAGTTAGTCTTAGTTTATGATCTTACCTCCCCATTGCTGTCTTCCAGGCCCACGGTGTTAGACTTTTTGTCTCTGTTTAACATTTACATGTAAACCATACCCCCCACTGATTATTCCCTGCTGTCCTCTTGTTTATTATTATAAATGTTATGTTATGATTTCCCAGTGGTTCAGAGTCATCTTACCGCCTCAGGCCCCCCCTCTGGGTTGGTAATCTCACCATACTTTGGTAAACACACCCTCACAGGAAAACTGGATCTGAAGGCACGTCTTCAACACCAGACATTGAGGAAAAACGACAAAACGCACTCTTATGGTGAAGACTTGTCAGCCACCCGCCTTAAATCTACCCCGCTCTACCACCTTTTATACTCCAAATGGGACCAACATTTACAGAAGGAACATCATGTTGTGTTAAATAAGACTTGAAACCACCAACTGAGCCCATAAACCCATTAGGAAACTCTTTACTGGAATCATGAGCGGTCGAGACATTTTCACATAGACTTCTACTCAGACTGCAACTGGTGGAGTTGCCCCCTGCTGGCAACTGGAGGGACTGCAGGTTTAAAGTCAGGTTTATGTCTTTCTACCAGTCCTCACATTTTTTACCCATGAAAGCATCCTGCATCACTGTGTTTTCTTAGTCCAATAACCAGTGTCTATTTTCAGATTCTGTTATCTTGGTATGAAGCTATTTTTTTTTCACTGAAACAGGGCCGTGTCACAGTATCTGTGTTTGTCTTACCCCGTGTGGCCCAGGATGGTGGCGTGGTGCAGCGGTCCCCTGCCATTGCTGTCCGCCTGGTTAACGTTGGCGCCGTTTTGCAGCAGGAACTCGCAGGCTGCCAGGGCGTTCTGACCGAAACAGGAGAACGCGTGAGCTCAAACACCCTCTGAACCAATTGCACCGTGTGTCACACAGTGTGAGTAAAAGGCTGCTTAAGGATAAAAACGCCACAGTATCCTAATCGTTGATGCAAATGCACTTATGGCAGTTAAGAGATACTTTATTTTTAGTGGGAAGCGTATTTTGACCAGAGAAAGTAGAAACCCATTGACTACTACATGACAGCGACTATTTCGGGACCTGTTTCAAAGGTAAGCCGTACCATCCCGCTTTTGTTCTCTACAAGTGTTTAGCTGTACTCAAGCAAAGGCTGCTCAACCAAGACTGGTGTCCACAAATGGGACAACAGAGAGATTTCGTTATCACCTCCATCCATTTCCATGAGATCTAGAGGTCACAGAACTCGTAAAGATTCAAACTCTAATGATCGACTGAGCGTCCTTCTCACCACTGAGACAGCCTGTATCAGCGGCGTGCTCGACTCATCGTTCACGTTGACCCAGTTGACATCGGCTCCGTGGGCCAACGCGTCGGCCATGACGGGGAAGTTCTGCAGGGCTGCCGAGCGGTACAGCAGCGCCCCGGGGTGGAGGTGGCTGAGATCCTCCTCCTCCTCTTCCTCTTCATTATCTGAAAGATTTAACAGATGTAACGTTATGTGATTCTTCTCAAAAGCTGTACAAGCTCTTTTTTGGTGGATCTGTGTTTTGTTGAGGTCTTATCTCACCTCTGTGGAAGCCTGAATTGTTCTTCTGGACAAGGTCACTGGGGCTTAACCCTAAAGAGAGAACAACAGTCGTGATTACCGATACAGCTGACCAGGCCCTTAGCGTTATCGAAGTACGCCTTCCTGTTTGACAACAGGGGCGACTCGCTGCGTTACCTGTGACCCGAGGCAGAGTGGCTCTGTTCGGTTTGGGCTTAAGCGGCGGTCTCTGCGCGATCTGTGTGGCCGCTCGGTTTCTCCTGCCGCTGGATCGCCTCAGCGGGGGGTTCCTGCCAGTCTCAGGCAGCTTATGGATAAACTTCTTTTCAACATACTTTGATCGAATCCACGACTCCTTGTCTCCTCTGAGGATCAGAAAGTATCAGAAAATGAGAAAGAATAAGCGCGAGCGATGGAGGATACGCTTCTCTTACATCGAGGTAGAGTTAAAACAAAAGAAGGCCACGTGCAGGGCCGTGTCCATCAGTGTGTTTCTGGCTTTTCTTAAGCTCAGTTTCACTTCTCTACTTGAAGGTGTGAGACAGGAATTTAAGTTTTTTAATTTAAGTTTCTCAGGCACTGAGTTAAGTAATGCATTTATTTAAAATTGGGGATGTTTGTGTGACTACTTTCTGAAGCAAAGTTAGTTTTTAGGCCTTTACAGACTCAAAGTTGACCACTGATTGGTATAATGTAACTATGCACAAAACTAGCATTGTTAGAATTACAGGACAAGACACATGAGCAATAATCTTACAGAAGCAACTGTTGCCATCAGTCTGAGAAAGCTTATAAGGCCATATACAAATAATTCGAACGCCATCGTTTTACGGTGAGCAAGACGACACACAAGTGTAAGTGTAGGCTCAGATCAGACTTTCACAATCCAGAGCAACTGGGCAGCATGCTGGCACTAACACCTCATACCAACCGTGAAGCACGGTGGAGGAGGGGTGACGATTTGGGCTTATTTTGCAGCCACAGGTCATGGGAACCTCGCGGTCACTGAGTCAACTATGAACACATCTACACACCAAAGTATGCAAGTTTTTGAAGTATTCTAGAGTTAAATGGCATCTCTCTGATAGCTAAAACTAAACTGGTTCATGCAACATGACAATGATCTCAAGCACAGCACAAAATCTGCAACAGAATGAAGAAAAAAAAAGATTAAAGATGTTGCAAAGGCCCTGTCAGAGTCCAGACCTCAACCTGACTCAAAAGCTGAGGTAGGACCTTTAGAGAGCTGTGAATAAATAAATGCCCACAAACCTCAAAGAACTAAAGCAACGCTGTGAAGAAGAGTTGGTCAAAATTCCTCTATAGTGATGTGAGAGACTGATAAAGCCACACAGGAAACGATAACTTTAAGTTATTACTGAATCTACGAGCTGCTGAATCATGGGGTGTAATTAGTTTAACACGGTGAAATATTTCATGGGTTTCATTTTATAACTTAGTAAAGCCTGGATCACTCTTATTACGTCCTGATACCCAAACCTTTAGAGTTAAAAGAGGCTGTACTTCCCTTTGACCGTATCTGAAGCTTGCAGCCTCACTACAAGTTTCCGGAAAACACTTTAGTTAGAGAGTTAACCATCTGTTTCATGTACATGCTGCAGTTCCTGTCTGTCGTGACAAAACGCAGACGAGAGGAAGCAAAAGAAGAAGAAAAAAGGTCTGAGATGGGTCGTAGGCTGCTGATAAAGTTAACCATAAACTACAAAGATCTCCATGGAGAGCACCTTTTTATATTCAGCATATAAATAAACATGCTCGGTGAAGCAGTGGCGTCAGTCCACTCCCACTCAGACCTGTAGCGAGTTAGTGATCAGTCAATGTAAAAATACAGCGTGCGCAAGCAGAACTGTTAGTAATGTTAATGTGGCAGCAGAAGGAGATGAAGAGCGCGTTCCTGTTTGTTTTTCTTTCCAGCTGCATCAACACCGATGTTCCATGAACCACTTAAAGAATGACGCTTGAACAGAGAGGGGATTGCAATAGATGCATGCAATATTCTCCCATCTGGAGGAGTCGTCTGCATTGCAAACAGGCAAACGCATAAAATAAAATACCAACACGATTAATGAAAGAATTGATTTAATTCAGTTGCAGCTGATTTGTTTTGCCTTTATTATCAACCAACTATCATTAGCTCCTGACATCTATGGTCTACTTCCTCTACTGCTAATATTTACCCAATCGTCAGTCTTGTTTTGGCAATATAATCATCGCCTAGCTGCAAACTTAGAGGAGGAACACCAGTAATTTTCTACTGCAGCTCCAGAGTTAAGAAACACAAAGTAGCTACTTTCAGCTGCTCCCTTGTCACAAGTGTTCGCCACAGCAGGGAGGTCCACATGTTTGATTCGGGCACATTCGTGTCTCGGCCTGAATCCTAATCTGGGACATTTGTTTGATAAGCTAATGTGTAAACCACTCCACTGCGCTCAAAACTGAAGCACGAAAAGGCAGAAATAACTTGATTTTGACAGAAACCTTAGACATGTCCTGCTATACGCTCACACTTTTAACACTCGGTGGCATCCCCGTCCAATCAAGCAGAAACTCAGAGGCTTGAAACTGAAGCCAAACTACCAAAAAACATGCTTGACCGCAATTGACTAAAAAAAGTAAATGGATCTCTACAAAAATCTGAGTTTTACAGCAGAGATAAATGTGTTACTTAAAACAGTTTAAAGTGCATTTCGAAGTTGATGCCAACTGTACAGGGTGATTATTTCACAATTCTCCTGTTTACACTAAATTAACTATTTGAATTGTACCTATGGGTACAGGTGCGTACCACCGATTCTGCTTCAGCTAATCTGAGCCACTGAACTGGACGTCTCAACTATGTTTGTGGTATTTGTGCCTTTAAGACCTTTTTTAAATCAATAATCTGTCAAAAGTCTGTCCAAGAGGAATGTTCTCTAGTTTTTGAATGAAATGTTAATATTTTATTTTCATGCCAGCGCTAATTTACATAAATCTGTGTCTGTGCATGCTTCTGAGATGAACCGACCTCTTGTCATAAGAAAGGTGGAAATCGATGCACTGCATTAAGCTAGTTAGCAGTAGCGGATAACTTAGCACTCTAGCACTCTTCCAAATCTGCTCCAAATAAACAAGATAGCAACAGGCAATGATGCTAAAATGAAACCATTAAAGGAGATGTTTGTAAACCTGTTTTTTGTGCCATCTTTTATATACAGTCTATGTTTCTGATGCATTTTCTCTTGCACACGTCATGAAGTCTTGAGTCCCAAAGCAAGATAGCAAACAAGAATAACTGTCGGACTACACAGCGCTCCTTCAGGACTACAGAGGATATTAAATATTATTTTTTAATACCTAAGGAGACTTCCTGTCACACATCTGCACGAGGAAAAATCAGCTGAATGCACGTTGGACTGGATTGATTATGCGTACCTGGGACTGGAGGGATTGGGCTTCTTGATGGTGATCTCATCAATCCGAGCTTCATAGATCCTGTTGATAACTGTGTTCCCCAACTCACACATCAACTAAAGGCAGCAGGGAAACAAGAACAAATAAACCAGATTAAGTACTAATTTCTTTCTAATTTTTTTTTATTTTGTTTTGGCTTATATAAAGAAAACGGTTGCATAATCCATTGCGCAATCATAATTTTCTCTGGAACTTTTTCACAATAGGCCACAGGGAGGTGGAGCCGCTGCAGCTTTAAAATTTTAAATTACCTTAATAAGCTCGGGCTCCCAGGAGTCGAGGGTGAGGGAGCGCACTTTGGAGAAATGGACTCCAAGGCTCCTGCCAGGGAAGGAAACCATTAAAGCGCACAGTGGAAGCCAAATGTGTGTGTGTGTGTGTGTGTGTGTGTGTGTGTGTGTGTGTGTGTGTGTGTGTGTGTACCTGTGTATTCCTGAGCAGACAATACAAAGTGTGATGCCCAGGTTGATGGAGGCCCAGTCAGGACCCGGCTCTCCGCAGTCGCAGCACTGCCTGTTCCCCGGGATTGCCTGAACCTCCTCCAGTGCTTTGCAGCCCTCGTTGTCCTGATCCACGCCTCCTCCACCTCCTCCTCCTCCCAGGCTGCTTGTAGACACCGAGCTGCAGCGCTGTCTCTGATAACAGAGACACATGGGAATGGCGAGCATTTAACTCCCACTGGAAAGTGCACGTTGAAGATAATGTGTGTGTGTGTGTGTGTGTGGTGTATGTGTTCTCACTGGGCTGAGCGTGTCCTCTCGGCGCTCCTGAAAGGCTGAGGCGATGCTGTTTTGGACGGCGCTGATCCATGCTTGCTGCTGCCTTTCTGAGTCTGCCTGCAACAAACAGCACCTACGCACACAAAGTCACACAACAGTGACCATTTAACACTCGAGAAGCAAGAAACTAACACCTCGGCAGTCTGCAGGACGCTTTCACACACATGTGACGCTAATGCGACTTCACCACCATTACTGGAACAGACACACGCAGGTGTGCATGAAGTGAACTCACTTTGATGGGGAAACCACTTCAAAGCAAAAACGCCTCTCATTTTCAATGCTGGGTTTGACTGTGCAAAGACGCAAGTCCTCCACCACGACTGTAGGCTGGTCCTAAAAGATGGACAAACCGTGATGGTCAGGTTGCATACGTGCAAATTCGTCTTTCGAATGTGCTCGTGACCCTAAGCGAAATTTACCTTGAATTTCTTCTGATACACCAGCTGATTCTTCTGAATTGAAAACCAGCGCCTGAGGTGGAGAAAGAGTTTAGCATTTTAGCTGTTTTCATTCACTGCCGGGCAAGCAAACGCACGGTGGACATCGGATTTATCACAGTGAGGTTCATGAGAGCAAAAGCACACAGCAAAGTTGTACCTGCTCCAGGTCTTGAAGGCGTTGCTGGCCCTCTTGTACAGATAGCCCTCCATCACGATCCCATTAGCTGCGTCACCATTAAAGTCCATAATGGAGTCATCATAAGACATGTCCTTGAAATATTTAAGAAATTAAAATCACATTGTGTCATCTGCTTCAAGGCCTTTTTTTTTTCTCCCCACAGCTTTAATTGTGTTTACAAAAAGTGATGTAATACAGAAGTAACTGGTGCGGTCCAGATCTGGCGTACCATGTGGAATGATTATTCTTTGGGTTGCCCCCCCTGTTTGCAATATCTGGGCCAAAAGTTATCAACAGCGGTGCTGCATTTCATCCAAGAATGATGCAAATAAAGCAACCATGCTGTAATCGATGCCATTCAAATGTGGGCTACTTTTAGGCTGACATCCAGGCCTCACCTGACCCAGTAAGTTGCATCTTTGCTCATGTTAGATTTGTTATATTCGCACCAAAATGCTTTAGTCTCACAGTACATCAGTTTGTCGGGGCCAGAAAAAGCCCATCAGCACTGAATCCTTTCCACAAGATGCCAAAGTCCCTGGTGGGCTCCAATGAGCAGAGCGTATTTTACTGAAATACACATCTGTCTGCACAATCAGGAGCTTAGCAACCAAACCTAGCATACAGGTACCTCTTAGTCCCCTTGAGGTTTTTATCTTTTTATCTATATTACATGTTATTATGTTGCCTAGCAACCACCTACCAACTGTCTAAAATGACTAACTTGTTGGATTTATGCATCTCTATTAAATCATTACGTCATTTTAACTTCACAACACTAACATCTCATTTTTATTGTTGCAACTTTCATTATGCATCATATACTGTCAAGTCATCGTGTTGTCTAGCAACCACCTAACAAGAGATTAAAATCACAGATGAAAACACAGCTACATCGTGTAAAAACGAACGTGACAGCACCAGAAATGCCATCTTCGTTATTCCACTGTCTCCGTCTTGTTAAAACCTAGTGCCTACATTACCCATGATCCCCCTTTCGGTTGTGAACGTTTGTAACTGCGTTACCTTTTTCTTGATTGCTGCGTGTCTTTGCTCCATGTCCCTCTTTTCTCTGGCACAGTCGAGGACAAACTGTTTGTGCTGTCAAAACACAACACGACACAGCGGTTATTAAACCTGGATTCATATTTTTACACTTTCAGCTCGCTGTCCAGCTCTACCAGGTTAAACACACACT
Source organism: Pundamilia nyererei (assembly GCF_000239375.1). NCBI lineage: Eukaryota > Metazoa > Chordata > Actinopteri > Cichliformes > Cichlidae > Pundamilia > Pundamilia nyererei. The sequence goes on from NW_005187716.1 coordinate 277,894, forward strand.
GAAAGGACAGTGGTTCGATCACCATCCCCTCCTGTCACTGTGCTGAAATACCCTTGAGCAAGATAGTGAACCAAACACTTTATAACTGAATGTTAGAAACTGTTTATGCGTAGAAAGCGAGCAGCGAGATGCTTTAAAAGCACCAGCCTATTTACCAGTCAAACTGAGATTATTCAGAACATCAACGTTTTTACGAGCCTTCAGATTAGCACCACTTTTATTCAGGTCGCTAAACTAGTACAAAAACCCCCACACCAACTATTTTTCAGCATCTCTCACCGATCACTTTATCTTTTCCTTTATTTCATAAGAACATCGCAAATTTTAAAAAATAAAGCCCAAAACAGTTTGTGAGGACCGTTTAAAACTGTAAAACCTGCATAGTCTTTCCATTTAACGTTACGAAGGAGAGTTTTCTCCTTTCATTTTCATCTCCGACACATTTAGTTCTTTCAGAAACTCGGAGAGATCGGCAGCTTCGCGGTGGGTTATCACTCCTGCGCACTCTTGTGCAAACAGGAACTAGGAAGTGCTGAACTTCTGCCGTGTATCCTGCGCCAAACCAAAAAACAACATGGGTGGTCTCTCCTGCACAGAGCCTGCTTAGAGCATCACCCTCTCCCTATTTCACTCTCTCCTCTGCTCTTGCTCGTTCTCATCATTTCCTGTTCAAACAGGAAGCGCTTTTCTGTGGTTTGATCCGGTCAGTGAACGTGTTCACAATTTACTTCCTGCTTGAAACTCTTTTTATTTGATCAAAAACACTTAGCAGCAATGCTGCCTCTGCTCAAGGTTGACGGTGCAGAAAAGATTTTACAGTTTCCTCTGCAAAGGAGCAGGAAGGGGCGCACGCGCACACACACACAGACATGTGAAATATTTCCTGTTGTTGCTCACTTTTTCCTGTCACGATGAAAGTGTGATGTCACCTTGTGACTCCACTGCCCCTCCCCAAAAAGATGCCAGTTCCTAGTTGGACAGAGTTAACCCAAACAGCATTTTGGCCAAAAGCATCATACCATGACGCCCGTGGTCCACAAACACAATTGTTTCATTCAAAATGTTTTAGCAACATCTTGTGTATCCCTAAGCCAGAACAAACATTTGTAATCCATTTCCTGCCTCATAAATCATCTGCGAGGCTTTTCTGGGTGTTTCAGGTCTACGTTGTTCACCAGCTTTTGGTTGGCTTCTCTCTTTTTAGCATGCAGACAATGTACAATGCAGCAGTTTATCACCACTAACTAATCAACTCAAGCAGCAACACTTTGTCTATACATGTGGTCCGATCATGCTTACTGTGAGCGTCCCTAGAAAAAACTCATTCTAATGCAAGAAAAACACTCTGTGCAATAAGTTTACAGCAATTAGTCTTTGGCTCAGGATAAAGACTCAAACTGAGAAACTGCCAATGTGGCTGTGTCCACTTTTTTGTTTAAGGAAAACATTTTTCAGAGATGAAATTAACACGTTGACAGCCTAGGCCAAAAGCACTTTTTGTCTATAAAGCTTATTTCCTCCTTCAACAACTGTAGAGTAGGTTAAGATTTAATACAATACTGAAGTTATATCCTTAAAATTGTGTAATTTTACAAGACCAAACATGGTCACTTCTGGTCTAAAAAGATCAACGAGTGCATCAGGAGTGGCTGTTTCCATCTTTTACATACAGTCTATGGGGGCAGACTTTGTTACCTATATTAAGGGTGGCTCTTTGGTGCCCTGGCAGGGCCTCTGTGTGTGTGTGTGTTGCTTGCTCTTGGCAGCTGACTCTAGTTTAGCCAGAGAGAGGAGTGCTCCAAGAGCTCAGTGCAGAGGAGGCGGTTTTGTTTGGCTCCTTTAACCCTTCTTTGGTTACTCTTTTGTTTAGTTACCAGCTTCTAGTTTTGTTGTGTTTTTAACTCATCATTTGTTGTTATTCCCTTGAACTTCTTAGAAAGAAACACACACACACAGCAGGATTACAAGTAAGGTTTCTATTCTACACATTCACAAGTATGAACGCATTTTTCTCACATTGAGGATATCTTCTTCCTGTCCTACTGCTACTTATTTATGACTCATGCACAGACGGTTTCAGTCACAAAATGTCATTTTAACCGAAACAGAGATGTAACAAAACAGAAATAGTTACCTCTTCATTCAGCTTTTGTCGATACTCGTCCAGTTCTGACAGAGACTGGTGACCCTGCAGGAAGAACTGGGCTTGGGCATCCATCAGCGACAACATCTGACAGGAAGCAACACAAAGCCAGTGAGAAACGTCTGAAGATAGAGTATGCATTTAAAAATGGACACATACAGGTAAAAAAACCAACTCACCGCCAGCAGAATATCTGTCTTCTTCTTGGCCTCAATGACATTAATCTGAAAAAAAGAAAAAGCAGGAAGCAATGGTTAGAGAGACTTCCATATTTTCATGACCAAAACAGATTCTGCCCAGCCAGAAGCCACAACCACAAGACTGGACGGAAGCCCCGAGGCAGGCCTGTTATCATCCAAAGCAAAAGTATGACCACTGTGCTGCTGCTGCAGGCTGTTGTTCCAACCTAGCAATCTGAGTTAAAGTGAAGCCTGTGTGAGCCTCTCTGCACTCATCTTTCCTCACCTCCAGCACGTAGTCCAAAGCCTCAGACCTGAAGGCCTTGCGCGCGTTGAGCAGGGCGTTACTCGCCTCGTCCACCTCGTGCTGCTTCCCGCGTGGAGCCTGAGCGTTCCTTGACAGCGACCCCTCCAGGGCTTCGCTGCTCTTTTCAAACTCTTTTCGTCTGTCCTTAAAACGACGAACATCTCTGCAGAACAGGAGACGAAGGTAAGAAGGGGGAAAAAAGTACTGTGCAAAAAATCTTGAGCCATCACTTTTCTCTGTACATATTTCCTGCAAATGTTCTAGTAATTTTGTATTACAGTGGTAATACTGTAACCAGTGTTCAGACAAATTGGCAAAGAAACAACTTTAAATGGTATCTTTAGACACTTTGTTGTTAGCAGCTTGTCACAAAACAAATCATTTGTTTAATCGATTCTATCTAACGCTATTTGTAAAACACAGTGGAGACTGTCATGGTTTGGCACTGCATTCTGTTGTGTTGCATCAAAATTGATGCAATTAAGCACACAGAATATCCCATCAGATTTTTATCCACCATGCAACAACATCTGGAAAGCATCTGCTTGACAACAGCTTTATTTTTCAGCATGACAATAATCCCAGACACTTTGCCAATGCAATAAATGGACACCTGGATAGAAAAAACACACACTGTGGAGCACTATCGGTCATGGATTAGCCTCCCCAGAGCCCCGACCTTAACACTACTGAAGCAGTGTGGGATCATCTAAAGGCGGAAACATCATGTCCTTCAAGAAGTCTGGAGAACTATTCATGAAGACTTCTCACAGAAATGGAAAGAAAGCTGCCTCATAGAGGGAGGTAAAGTAAGCAGTATCCACATTACCAGATCAGTTTTTATGCAAAAGCAGAAAGCAAGTTATTGGATGTTGCCAAGTCACATGCACATGATATAAAACATTTTTTAATCACCGGCAAATTTATTGTTCTTTCTTTCTTACTTTTTTACCATAGCTTTTGTGCAATACTGTTTACCACGTGACGCTATCGCAAATACCTCTCTTATCTAATCTACCAAGTTATTTCCACTAATGGGAGCAGACCACAAGACAAACTATGAGGAGAAGCAGAACGATTATGACAGGCACACATGAAGGGGAATGACTGTATCTAAGGAAAATGTACGTATGTATGAAGTGTATGCTGGTGCTGGTGGGAAAGAAACTCAGAAATTAAAGCCTTAGATCGAACACACAGGTGGGGCCACCGTAGCGGCTCACTCACTCTTTCACAAAGCTTTGCAGCTTCGCCCTCACTGACTTCTGCGTGGTTTCAATCACTTCCTAAAAGGAGACAAAGACAAACATATTAAATGTCAAATGTAATATGTTCAGCGGCGTGCTACAGCCGTACTTGACCACATACTGCAGCTGATAAGCATCAGCACTGAAAAGGAGAAGTCAGAGGCCGTGAATAACAAACTCACCCCCTGTGCCTCAAAAATGACATTCAGCTTTTTGGAGAATTTCTCCAAGCAGTCCTGCAGAGCACAAATCTTAGATTAGACTCTGAAACTTATCAAGTCAATAATGCATTTTAATGTTTTCATTCATTGATTCATAACCGCCATCTTTATTTGAGAACCCAGTGTGCTCTGCTCACCGCCATCATCTTGTCCCCGGAGCATTGGTGTCCGAGCTCCCGGAGGCCATTCACGAAGCTCTTGCTGGTCTGACAGTAGGCTTTGCCAGCCTCCAGCATGGCCTGGCACTGTTTCACTAGCTGGATGACACAAATAAGCAACAAGAAGATTAAATGATCTCCTGAACAATGTAACAGCAAGCAACAAACGTCAGTTTAACATAATCTGCATTCATGCTGAGTATAACCTTGTTCACAGATTTTAATTCTGGTTGTTCAGTAGCTGTACTGGAGACCTGAGAGAATAAGTATAAAACATGCCGGAAGTGTTTCAAACCTTCATTCTATCTAAAGGCCACCAGGTGGCGATAGCTGTGGTTGCAGCTGCAAAAAGACTTGTGGTCCTATAAAATTGTATGCAGAAAGCAGCTTGACTTCTGTAAATAGTTTCCTGCTAAGTGTATGAGCTCAGTCGTATATTTTGAGTCATACTGAAGAAAGAGCGGTCGACCACTTCGTGTAAGCAGTATGTTTGTTTCTCTTTTAACTCCATTTTGGTCTCCACCACCATACGAGGACTATATGAGGCTCTTTTATCTGTTAAAGTTAGCTTTTTTTCTTCTTCTTCTTTTGCTAGCTTATAGCTAATTTGGCTAGCTGGCTAAATAATAAACAGCAATGTTGTTTTTGTCCTATTTTTGCTGAAACAGCTTCTTGATAGTCTGCTCCTGGAAAATACGAGAGGCTGTTTCTGCCACTGGAAAAATAAATTTGCCATCTATGAGTCAAAAATTCAGGTTATTATCTAAATTTTGACTTACAGACTAAAATTTCCGAGGAAGTTGAAATTTTGAGATAGCTGCCTGAAATCTTGACTCTAGCTAACTTGAAACTCAAAATCAGCTCTTTCTGGTAAAAAATCAAAATAAAAAAGATAAAAATTTCATTGGTGGAAACAAACAGCACTGATGGAAGGACTGAGACTGAAACAGCACAAACTGCGTCATGCCAGGAAAACTTGCTTTAAAGCTATTTAGAGGCCAGGAAAGTGGAGGATCTCTATGTGTTGATGTATGCTTTTTAAATAAAAGTACGTAGTAAGTAAATACATTAATTTTTTAATTAAAGGTCAAATATAAACTGAGCTTCTGCCTTGGAAAGATAAGGCCTGTACCCAGTGTCCACCCTCACAGTCGTTTCCACTTTTTTGTTGATTAGATCTTTCCTCTGGCCTCTGTGAGGACCCTTTGAAGTTCAAAAACAAGAAATTGCATACAGATTATATTTTCTGACCCATTAAAAGCTCCATTTATCAAGCAAAAAAACCCACCGCTGATCACTTCAGCGTGATCTGCTAACTTACAGCTTGAAGCTTTAGGTGGTTTTCAAGCCAATTCAGTGACTTTATGACTTTCCTCTTAAGTGCTGCTT
>NW_005187716.1:283944-305214 GCF_000239375.1 Pundamilia nyererei
CATCTCTCTACACTGCTACAGATCACAAATGAGCTCCATGCAGCATTAAATCCACACTTCACTTACATAATGAATACTTACAATCAGACCTTTATATAGAATATTAAGTTTGATTTGTACTCCAGCAACATTTAACTCTAAACACCCTCCTTTTTGAGACTGTGGTATCACTCGTACAGTAGATTATCTGCTGACTTCTTCTGATCTAGTCAGATAACTGAAAAATATAGCGTTCAGTGTCTGTCAAAGAAGAAGAACTTTGTCCCAAAATCCTTTTGTGATGTGGCTCAGACCTGTCGCAGCCTGTGAAATAGCACCGGGACAGAGAAAAAAAACAAAACAAAAAACATGTGCTACTTCCTTAAACCTAATCTCGTGGAAAACATCTCATGCATGCAGGGAAAGGCTTCTTTCTGTTTCACCTGCTCAACTGAAATCAGTCACATTCATGACACTTTACAGGCAAAGTGAGTGTGTTTGTTTTTTTGTTTTTGTATTTAAAAATGGTAAAATATAACATGTGGGAACCTGAGCTCGCAGAATAACTATCAACATAGTAGTAAGTCACTTTGATTTGTGCTTATTCCGTATCATCGGGGAACAGAAACGCAGCATGTGACTGACGTCTATCAGATGAATAGATCTGAAACTGTAGATTTTTACAGCGTGAGCACGCAACAGGGAATATAGGTCGGCACGGCGAAGCAGAACGAAGTGCAGTTCTCTCTGAAGCAGGACAATATGATGGGGAAGCAGCACCTGCAGGCACTTCCTGCTCGCCGTCAGGCGAAAAAAAAGCTCCAACCACCAACGCCCACCGCTGACTTCGCTGCCACTGTCCATCGACATGTGATGCCTCGTCTCCTTTTGTGCGCTTGTGTGTTTGTGTGTGAAGTGGAGCGGTGACATTTCAAAAACATCTGGAGGTGTCTTACCTTCTCCAACCGTGTCTCGAGTTCACTCACGTCATTCTGGACGTCTTCGATCTCAGCTCTGGAAAAGAGAAAATTCCAGTTAAAGGTCAGGGGTCATGGATTTTTCAATATAAGGCGTGAAAACCCTTCATTTTAAAGTCATTTATCAGCTCTATCCTCTCAAAAACGGCTTTTTCTCTTTTTTGCACAATTATAAACTAGAATAAAGAATAAAACTAGAATAAAACACAAACTTTCTGATGTTTTACAGACTAAATGTTTCATTTCTTTACACATTTCTGCAAACATCACTCCACCTGCCCTGTGATTGGCTGGGTTAGCCACCACCACCCCTCCCCCTCCTGCAAACCCTGATCTAAAAAAGCAGTTAAGAAAATGAATGGATGGATTCTTGCACATTTTACTGCTTAACATTAAAACATAACCACTGCAATATGATGCGCTTCTGTGGTGCAAGCTCGATACCTTCATGGACAGCTTTATTTCTCCATTTCTTATTTGCTCTGCACGCTTACAAACCAAATAATTCATGCTTAACATTTTTATTCTTGTGCTTTATTTCCACCGAGACGATGCATATGACTCGTCAGCATTTCCATGCCTTTAAAAGCAGTGGATGTCAACGTGTCACCGTCACAGTGCGCAGGAACAGTCGGAATCTCACAACAGGAAAGAGTATTTTTTTTGTTGTCTTAATATTGTGCAGCTAGAGCCTCGTTACGCTGACAGAATTACTCCACATATTTCACGGCCGCCACTATTTCATGCCCCGGGCATCTTGTTTTACACTCATTTAGCTGTAATTAAGCATGAAGCGTTGGGTATTTTTAGAATCTCTGTGACCTTCGGCAGGGTTTGAAGTGCATTCCTGTGGGTTTGAATGGAGCTTAGGGGACGCTCCAGCCATCAGACGTTTATGTAGGCCCACATGACTGCAAAGAAAACCTCCAGTGTGCGTGTAATTGATTACGTTTTGTTTTCTGGGTTCAGGATGTGGACTCGAAGATCTCTGAGACAAAAGCTCCTCAGAGATCCTCTTCAGGGCTGGTCTTTTTAAGAGCCGCCTTCTTTTTCTTGTTTTTTTTGTCGTGACACTTTCTTTCGATCTCTTTCTGCCTGTCGTGTCTTCTCATACCAAAAGCTAAACCATGTGGTTTCCGCTGCCTTCCACCAACAGTACAGAGATACAGAGAGAAACAGAGAGACAGAGAAAGAAAGAAAAAAAAAGAGGCGCGTCTGAGTGGGGAGAGGAGGCCCGGGACAGACAGTAACTGTTTGTGTTTGTTAGTGCGGCGAGGTTTGAATCAAAGTCTGAGGTCATGTGCTCTTGAAACACGACCAAATGGCATGTCAAGCCAGGAGAGAAGGGAAGAAAAGGGTTGTTTTTTTTTTTTAAAAGAAAGAAAAAGGGTCTAAAGGAGAGAGGCCACTGTGGAGGAGAGTGAAGGAGCCCTTGATTAAGAAGAAGCACATCCTTTTTATCTTCTTCATGTCTCCTTGCAAGAGAGACGGAGGCTAAGAAAGCAAATTAAGACAGAGCTTAAGCTGAGTTTCCGCCGTGGTTCTCCCCACAGAAAACACGCTTCCTGTCTCCTGTTGATCACCTCAGCACATCTCGCTTCACTTCCTGTCGCCCTCCCACCCCGCTGTTACCTAGTAACCAGAAGGTACCACATTTGAGTGTCTGTCCCAAGGTGTCAGAGCACTTTATTTCCCCTCATTCTTTTTTGGCCCTCTGTATTGTCCATCCATCTTCCCGTGTATGTGTGGGCGATTAACCCTGTCTGTGTATTTGATGACTGCAGCACCTCCTCCTCCCTCCTTCACCCTGCTCGCAGCCTGACACGAGACCTCACCACGTCTGCTGCCACAAGTCAAACTTTCCACTGCTGTGTGAGCCCCATAAATTCAAGATGGGCGAGAGAGAAAGACCGAGGTATGCCAAATCAGGCTGGGGCAGCCACTGTGAGTCAGGCGAGCTGCCACAAACTGTCAAGGCACACCCAAAGTTGTGCCAAGCCCTCTCTTGAGCCACTTGCAAAAGCAACTCAGAAACACTTCCCTTTCGATTGCACCAGATGTGCTGATGTTGAAAGGAAACTGATCGCACTCCGCTTTGCTGACACGCAGCAGGGGCTGCAGTGACCCGGCCTGAATTAAGATTTCGATTCTCTGAAAAATGAGTGTGATCTCTCTGAGAGTGGAGGTGGGTTGATCTCGACAACTATCAGGAAGAGGAAGCATCAAAGCTGCAACTGAAGTTTGGAAAACCAAGCCACTAGTGATAGCACTGCTGATATTTTCCACTGGAAGGAGTTTCGTGGCGATGTTTGAATGTCCGGGGCTAGTACAGGTTTTCTGTGGTCTCGGTGAGACGTGGGAAAGCACCTCAGAGCAGCAGATCAGCCCCCCACGGCCCTGCAGGCCTGCACAATGTCCTCATAGCTTTCAGTGACTTTTGACCCGAGCAGCTCAAACTCTCTGACAGAAGAGTGAGCAGCAACACCGGCAGATGCATAAATGTTTTATTAGGGAAACATGAATCAGCCTTTAATCCATAATCTCCTGCTGGAGCTGGAGCAAAGCCAGCTTTTCACTGGTGACATCAGCATGACTAACAAAGGTGCAGGTGAAACTCTTACCTGAAGCGCGGGGAGTCCTTCAAACCCTCCTCAAAGTCCAGCTTCACCGTCATCCTTTGCGTTGACACCAACCCTCGTGACACTTCGTGTATGTATGTGACTCCTGGCTTTCAGCTGGAGGTGCAGCCTGGCAAAGACAAAAACTAACTCTTTTCCCCCCCCACTCGTTTTAACGCTCCACATCGGCAGCCCGGATCATTGTTCTCGCTGCTGGGTGTTTTCGCTCTCGTGTAGAACTTGTTTTCCTCTCCGGGTTTCTTTCTTTTTCGCCCGATCTGTTGCACATTCGCGTCGGAAGAGAACTTGTCAGCACTGAATGAACTGAGGGGATGTTAGTCGCGTCATTACCATCTTATGCGGCAGATTTTAAAAAAAAGGGAAAAAAAAGGCACAGTCCGGCGCAGAAGATGCGCAAAGCCACGGGAGGAGTTCCAGCAGAGGGCCAGAGTGTCCTTATGGATCCCAGAGGATTTCAAATAAAATCCGATGGCAGCGTGAATCAGGACTCCCTGGGGGTGCCGAGTCTAGTACTCTGCCTGTCTCTCTGCCTCTCTCTGTCTCAGAAGAGGTCCACCCCCCATGTCACGTCCCACTATTTCCGGGTTTGTTACTCATGGCAAACTGTGGTTTTGAAGTAGGAAGCTGCACATAATAAGAGGCATACACGGCCAAGTTGCATCATATGAAAAAAACGCCGAGCTGAAAGACTTACAATGTGACACTAACGTTTAACATCCACACCGGCTACAGCAGGCCGTGTCGTGACTTTTCACCCCCCTCACTTAGTTTCTCCCTTTGTTGTTTGTGTGTTCTACTTGTCAGTTACAGTACAACAGTGAGCTTCACATGCAGTTAGACTGGGTGTGTATTCTTGTCTGACAACCTTGTCTGTTATGGTTTTTGCTGAGGTGTAAAGAAACTCCCCCATAGCCACCCACTGCCAACAGATCCACTATGGAAGTTCATTCATGCCAAGAAAATAATGAACCTATTAATAGCAATGGAAAAGTGATTCCACGAATGGAAGAACAAGAGGTTTGACATTCTGTGTTTAAATATGTGGCGTTGTTTTGATTTTTAATGTGTCTAAATGGCTTTAATAAAACTATTTTTAAAAATGTGCACACATTTTCTACATAAATCCAAAGTGCCTTTCTTTTTTACCCTTTGCCCACAGCCAATAGTGTGTAACTACAGGAAATATTAGGTTAGAAATGTAGTCCACTAGTTGCTATACCACAACACCGATGTAAGGCCAAAAGTAAAACTGATAACGTTTTGCTAGGAATATTGTTTCACCCTAGTGACAGATCCAAATCAAACAGAGAGATTCATTATTCATAGGGAAGCAGGAGAAATATCATTATAAGAATAAGGGCACCAGGTTAGCTGCTAACCTGGTGCCCTTATTGCAGGGGTTGCTCATGTGCTGACAAACTTCAAACTACAGCAGAGTCAATGTACAAAGTTTGCAATGACAGACGAGGTGAGCGTAGTCACAGCACGTGCACTTGTCAGCAGAGATTTTACATTACAATGCACTACACATGTGCCTGAACTTCAAAGAAGTATAACAGGAATGACTACTCCGCCATCGCCAGCTATAACTGAGTATAGCCGAGTGATAAGTGGCAAATAGTTTGATTCTGTTTAAACAAGCCTAATGACAACAATGAACAGCACTCAACAAAAACGAGGCGTTAACCTTCTGGGAATGAAAAAAGAAAGAAGAACAAGAGCAAGAGGAGTGAGAAAAAAGTCAGCACATAATAACAACTGAATATAACACTAAATAATTCGTGTGAAATGAACTGTGGAGGACAAAACCTTAAATAACCAAAATGTCCAAAATCAAATTCTGCTTAGGACCCAGTGATACCTCTGGCTGACTCTGCTCAGGCATACAGTACACTTGTCTCTCAGTTGTCATACAACATATGACATACAGTGCAAAACAGTGCAACCCAGAAAAGGTGGAAAAACTGTTAAGATACAAAATAAAAATTGAGATATCATTCAGAAAATGATAGAATATAAAGATTACAGCAACAAAAATCTAAATACAATGCAATTAGCATGATAAAAGTAAAAACAGAAGTTAAAATATGTGAAATGTCAGACTTCCAAGGTGAAAATTGTTAGTATTTCAGCTCAACATCATGAAATACAAAGAAACTCCGTGACTTCCTGGGTCAAAAGGAGGCAACTAAAGACTCGGTTATACTCAGCTGTGGACAGTTAGACAACTAATGACTGTTCCTGTTATACTTTATGAAGTCTGCCGCCTGGTTGCAGGGACAGTTGCTACATTGTCATGTAAATTCTCCTTGGATAAGTCTGCACAATCCCAAAAATCAGGCAGGTATGTGGATGTACACAGGACCATCTGATGATGAGCTTTACCTCACTGGTACCCAAGTGGACGTTATCGGACTTGTACAATCCCTGCTTAAATAAAAAAAAAAAAAACATGCAACCTACTCACTAAAGACCTCGATAGTACTTCAAAAGAATGGCTAACTCAAAAAAACACGAGTAAGTACTGTACAGCTGACTGAGGCTTTCTATGTTAGAATGATAGTAGAAAATAAAGAGTAAATCATCATCGCTTATTATCTAACACGTTCAAGTTACAATGCAAAAACATAAAAAATATAACTTTTTAAATTTTTGTCCTGGCAGAGTTGGGCTTCCATACATTTCACAAACCGGCACAACAAACTATTGGCCAACATTAAATAACCAATCTTGGCTTCGTTATCATTCCCACAAACTTGTGTAGTCAGGTTTGTAGTCAGACAGTATAAAGCCTGTGGTGGACTACTTTGCGTGGAGGTGTAATTACAGCGGCTCAGAGGACTCTTCTGTCTACCTCCATCATACCACCGTGTCGAAATGCACAAAAATACTCTATTTATCTATCCGATCCTGTGTGTGGCTCCCCCTGCTGATCAGAAACAATCATTGCAGGCTCGCCTATCTCATCAGACAACAACATAACTGTACTGATGTTTTTCTTACTTCCTTTGCTTTCACGTCACTGTTCTTTCCCCCTTATTCCCTAAAAGTCTGGGTGTCGGAGGATCACAGCAGAGTGACGCCTTCGGTGTCCAGACTGTTCCTGTTTCAGTGGGAAATTATGTGATTCTCACATGTATTTTCTCAGGCGACACGGAAAGGGCGTAGTTAGGTATGCTGTTGCCAAGTTGCTTCATCAAAATAAACAGTGAAGTGATTTCAGAAGTGTACCAGCCTTAACGTTTCAAAGTAGGCCCTTCACCAAAATTCCCATGCCAAAGATGTATATATATATGTGTGTGTGTGTGTGTGAAACGTATAAAGACGGGGACAGAAAACCGCATGTGTTTTACACAACTCACAACTATAAAGGATTAAATAGTAATTTTAGCTTCTCAACTTTACGTATCTAAGCCCTTAAAAACATCCTGCCCCCCTTCCAGAGCGGGCAGCAGAAGCAAAGTGCAAGTCCTGCGCCAGTAAACGGGGGCGTGAGCGTAAATAGCGCACACTGATAGCGCGGCACAGACAGCACGTAGCGACAGACGGTCGCTTCGGAAGGAGAAATAAAACCGTTTTGTGCGAAGTAAACTTGGCGACTCGACAGGTTCTTGTTTGTCTTTGACAGGAGATCCCCTCAGCATCTCTCCAAGAGCCAAACCAGTCAGAATAAACAGGGTCACATCCGGCAGGATTTTCAAAGTAAAGCACGAAACGAGACTCCTGAAAAGAAAGCGTGCTAGGAGCACACTCTTTGTTGGAGGGCTTTATTCTATAGTGGCTATTTATAATAAAGTAAAAATGTATGTGTATATTAGTTGATAAAACACAAATAAGATATAACCAACTTAAATAAAAGGCAAAACTGCAGTCGCCACCAAGTTGTAGAAATTGTAGTAATGTTTAATTATCTATTTTTTTTGCCAGGCCCTTCTCATAGCTACACAAAGCATTTAGGCCAATGTGGATAGTTCATTGCCAAGGTTTAAATACAGATGATCATATTGATGCATCACATGATTTTCTGTAATGTTCTCTAATTACAGGTCTTCATACATAGGGGTGGGTCAACATTTGGCACTTTTAAGCTCTGTTAAAAACTGCAAATCTACTTTAACCCATCTCCAAGTGAGACAGAATTAGTATGATATGGGATATATCATAGTCTCAATAGTAAATCTGTACCAATTTAATCCCTGTACACTAACAGAAGCCATGATTGATATGCTGGATGTTTTATTTTCTGTTGATTCGCTGGAGAAACCATAGAAAGTAGGTCATATCCTCCTGAGATCGAGCCTATTCATTAGGTTCTCTGTAGCGGACAAAATAAGATAAACTGAAACATACTCCCCCCCCCCTCCCCCCGGTTCTCAGGAAAACATTACCATGTGTGTAAAACCATTTATAGCATATGAAAGATCTGCTCTGAGTCACTTTTTTCATATTTGACTGATTTCATAAGGAATGACCCAGCTGCTATTTTCCAAACCAATAAACAGGTGTTACCTTTAAAAGTAAGATCAGGCTTGAAAGGAAACTTTGAATATATCACACGATCCTTATGACATTTTAATGATTTTTATTTCTCAGCGTCTTTATGGCAGACTAAGAGTAATACAGCTGATTCACTGTGACCCACAGAATAACTGGAAAATACCTTGACCTACAAAACAGTTGATGAGATAACCAAGTGGTTATGCTGGAACGATTTTTTTTAAAGAAACAGGCAACCAAAAAGTAAAAATGTCACAGTCGCTCTCGAGAGTCCCTTGTCAATCGCTTTTATTTTGAAAGGTATCCCGAGCTGCTTCCGCTATGCTGCAGGTGGGTCGCTCAGGGCTTGACGCGCCTTTAGTCCGTGCAGCCTTGCGTTTGGGGTGAAGCCGCATAAAAGCGTTTCCATAATGCGGGCGTGAGGTGCTCCTTGGAGTAAACGGAGGGGATCCGGGAGGAGGACCGCGGAGTGTTAACCGGGGAGGGGGGGAAGCCTGCGTGACAGGCGGCGACCAGAATAATTAAAAAAAAAAAATGTCGAACCGTAAGCACCGGGACAACCAAGAGATCTGCGCCCGCAAGGTCCGGGAGCTGGCCCAGTCTGGAGTAAACAAACACTGCTTCGAGTGCAACCAGCCCGGGGTGACTTACACCGACATCACCGTGGGCAGCTTCGTCTGCACGTCGTGCTCCGGAATGCTGTGAGTGCAAACCCCGCCGCCCCATCCGGGGGTGGGGAGGGGTGTGTGGGGGGTTTATTTACTGCACATTTAGCATCAGTGTGAGGGGCAGCCAGATACTGATAGAGTAAAAGTACCAGGCCTTAGATTACGCCGTGCACCACCCAGCCACGGACAAATGTGTATCATTTGGTTCCCCTCTCCTGACGTTAACAGGGGTTGTTGGTGCTATGCAACAGCCGAGGATGTGTGCACACATTAATTTACGCAGTGTCTACCTCTCTCTGTCTCTCTCCCTCTCTTTCTCTCGTGCGTGTCTCCCAACAGCTTGATAACCGACAGACCGCTAGCTGGTCATTTTCCAGCTCTGAGTTACGTTTCATTTCGTCATGGTGCAGGTTTGACACCACCTCTCTCTCTCTCTTCTCTCTCTCTCTTTCTCTAGGCTCCTTTTCAATGTGGGCGTGTGTGAGTGAGTGAGAGAGAGAGTGTGTGTGCGCCTGTGTGCTGTCACACTTTGTTTTGCATGTTCAGCCTAGTCCCCGGCACTCCTCTTCAGGAAGACGGTTTCGGCACTCAGTGTGCGTCATTGCGCAATCTTGCACATGTACAACAGTGTCCCACTTTATGTCCCCAGCATGAAGAAAATAGGAGCTTCTGGAAGACATGTGTCTCTCTCTGTCACGATTGTGTGTGTGTGTGTGTGTGTGTGTGTGTGTGTGTGTGTATGTTGTCTTCTCCACAACAAATCTGTCCTTTGATTCACGGTCACGTGTCAGATATATTTCCTTTCCCACCTGCTCCATCCCCTTTGTGCTGTCTTTAGAGGTGAGGGCTGACTGCAAATCTTCCCATTTCTCTCCTTTATTTGACTCATCCATCTCTCCTCTGTGTCCCAGGAGAGGCCTCAACCCTCCCCACAGAGTCAAGTCCATCTCCATGACAACTTTCTCCCAACAGGAAGTAGAATTCCTCCAAAACCATGGCAATGAGGTGAGTGAAGTCCCAGCTGGGGGCCCGATACATCGTGTTTGCTTCACTTTAGAAAACTTTGAGGAAAAAAAAAAAAGAAAGACGTGCAGCTGAATGTAATTTCTTCCTGTTGTTGACACTGCGGAGTCGTCCGAGGACATCAGCTACCATTTCCTTTTTTTTCCCTCTTCTTTGGTCCAAATTCAAGGTTAAAACTGTCTGTTTGTGGTTCTGATATGGAATGTGAAACGCCCCTTGAGACTACCAGTCCAACCAGTCTTTGTGGCAGTGCCTTTTTTTTTTTTTTTTTTTTTTTTTGGACGAGGAGGAGGGAAGGGGGGGAATACTAGTGCCAACCTCATACTGTGCCAAGAAACAAAAGGATGGGGCACTTTATGTCCCACAAAACCACGATCTATTTCCTTTCTGTGTGTGTGTGTTTTTTAAAACCAGGGTTTAAACTCTGAACAGACCCCATTTTAACCAAAAGTCAAACAAAAGCACCCTATCAAAATCTCTTCCTTTATTTACCTTTATTTAACTAGCAGGGTTTGGTGACATCCGAACCCTCTCACAACAGAGACCCAGCCAAATAAAACATCCAAATATTTATGTAAATGCAAAGAAAAACGACCGTGTCTCTTACCAAACGTTCTGTGTGATGTTTTTTTTTTTTAATAAACTAAACAATTAATATGAGAATTGAAAAGCGGCCGTTTGCAGGATTGTAACTGATAACAGTTGGAGCTGAGGCAGAGGATGGTACAGAGGTGAACTTGCCGTTTACTCAGTGTTTGTTTATGCCAAGAGTGTTGAACTTATTTGAGTGTTTGGGCTACAGTTAGATCCAAAAGTGGGCCGTACCTGTACAGCCTTTTTATAATAACATATAAAAAGCACTTCCCCCTTTATCTGACCTGAGTGTGTTGGAACTAAACATTCTTTTTTTTATTTTTTATAACTTTATGATTTTGACTTTGTGATTCAAGAGCTGGACAAATACCTTGTCCAGCTCTTGAAATCCTTTTAAATTTTTAAATGTTTCTACTCTCGTGTAACAATTCTGGGAATAGCGCATCATTAGCAGCAGTGCATTTTATTGAAACACTGGAAGTATTAATGATATCGCTCTGTTTTCTTTGTAGAAACCTGGAAAATTGACCAGTGGTGCAGATCAGCAGGCTATTTTAGGATTCATTTTATGCAGCTTAGCTATTTTTGTCAGTACTGAGTGATATCTCTTATTACTTATTATTTAACAAAGCCTGACATTATCTTCTAGAGTTTAAATGAAGGCTTCAAATCGGTTTGTCTTGGTCCAGAAAAACCTAGAAATTCGATATAAAAAGAAATAAAACCCTCACGTCATCAAAATGAAGTTTTGATATATTTTCCAACTTCCATATTAATATAATACCAATCAGTCCAGCTGGTTGAGCTACAATTACTTCAACTTAGATTATTATGGTAATTATTGTTTATTTCTGTAGTTTGAAAACTTAATTACCAAGTTAATTAAACCTCATTTTGGTGCTGAAATGTGATTGGATTGCATAAGGCCCCCCCCCCCCTCCTCACAGCATCCACTTCGGGAGCCACTGGTTCAGGCAGCTCTCTCTGCTGAGCATATACCAGTAAGTGGTAAAGAGTTTGAGGCTATCAGCACAAGTGCTTATCAGTTTTTATTAGCTTGTTGTTGGTCAAGTGAGTCAAGTGTAATGTGCAGAGAGGCATAGGTGTGCATCGTCCAGCTTTTCCTTTCTCATCATCCTCTGAAGAGTGATCCGGTCAGTCATGATTCGCTGCCAGTAATATTTGCTGCACTCTTGCACCGGAGATGAGTCACTGATGAGAAAATCTGTGTGTATATCTGAGAGACTCTCTGAGATTAAATGTCAAACAAAAACCAGGGATTGCTCTCATTTTCTACTCAGGGAATCGGAAACTCACTAACCCTCTTTTTGTTTTTGATGGATCGGTCCCAAGCAGCGTGGTTTTAATGTGACTTCTTGGAAATGTGTGTCTTCAGGTGGGCAGAAGGACGTGGCTGTGCGTGTTTGACCCAAAGAATGACGGCTGCTCCGACATGAAGGACTCACAGAAGTTCAAAGAGTTCCTTCAAGATAAATATGAAAAGAAAAAATGGTGAGAGCTTGGCCTCCGCCTGCATATAACCAAATTATAATATATGCTGATGGAAGCAGAGAAAAGCATCTTAATTTTTATTCAGTTCATTTATTTATTTTAAATAAATTTTTTCGGTTTAAAAAAGCCCAGCAAATGTTCAAGTTTGCATGTTAATAGTTAAAAGCCTTTAAAATAACAAAATAAAACCTTTTACAGTAAGACTGTTTATTATTTACAATATTTTTTAATTAGCACCATTATTGAGTAAATATGTTAGTCTGTTTAAAATAGAGCAGCTTAAAATAAAAACAGCAAATGTTAGCATGCTAATATTTAAAACTAAAGTAGCAAACTTGCTAATTAGCAGAGTGCTGTACTTCCTGCTGTTAAAGGGTAATATGAGTAAAAATAAAAACCCTTTCAGTATTGTACATATGTACAAATGCAAATAGCTATAAAAAGAAAATTAATTAGAATTATTATTTTGAGCATGATAGCATGCTGACGTTAGCATTTAGCTCAGTTTTTATTGTGTTACAGAGCTGCTAGCATTTGGCTGTTCTGCTTGTGCAATAAACATATTTAAAAGTGTAACTGTAAAAAGAGTCATTTTGAGAGGTTAAAAGGGAACACAAAGTAAAATGAAAACAATAGCTAATTAGGGTTGTGTTAAAGTTAGGCTTTCCATGTTTGAATAAGAGATATTTGCTCAGAAAAATTAGCTGAAGGCTAATAGCTGCCTATTTTCAAGCTTAGACAATGCTCTCAATCTTCTTGTTTAGCAAATAAATGACCAGATGTCAAGCTTTAATTGTGTTGCTAATGAGACTGGTTAGTTACACTGCATCATTTGTGTTTCGCAGGCATTTTTCCAAAAGTAAGAACCGGAGAGATATGGAGGGTCCTTGGAGTCCAGGGGTTCAGGCTATGCCCCCTTCTCATGGTCCCTTAGCGAGCCAGGGGCTATCCCATAATATGCCTCCAAATGCCAGAGCCACGAGACCACTGGTAAGAAGCTAAAGGTGTGGTAGTTGTCTGTGAAATGGGTGGAGGTAAAGTGAGGGGAGTGAAAGTGAGAAGACGAGGGTGGTATGCGTGTGTGGTTTTAAATAAATAAATAAAAACAGGAAGGGAAAGCAGAGGAGATTTTCAAAGGGTATCGAAAAAAGGATAGAAAGTGAAGAAATGACCTGAATTCGCCGCGGCACAGAGACAAAGACTGATGGTTCGGACAGTCGGAGGGCCAGGTAGCCTCGGCTTCAAAGCCTCTGCTTATGAATTATTGAGAAAGGATGAAAGAGACTCACTTCCTCTGGCTTTGTGTCTCTCTTTCTACCCTCCATCTGCTTCTCTTCTGTCTCCTTCGATCTCTCATCCTCCAGTCTCAGTCCCAGCTGCCGTCTTGGGATCGAGCCCCCGCCATCTCTCCCGCCGACATGCGGACAGACGCGTTCACGGCTCGGCCGTCGCGCTCCCAAAGCTTTAGAGACCCCCCTCTGAAAGGTGAGAGGAAGATTTGTTTGTGGCATCGTCATGTGCTTATCTCTTCTTTTAAAATTGTTTTTAATGCATCTTTTGTTTCTTTCCTACGCAGATCCCACCCTGTGTGGGATAGAAAGACAGCGACCAGGCTCTTTGTCGTCAACACTGGGAGGTCAGAACCACGGTCCCTCATTCCCCGCCCTTCCACGGCCTTCAGGTGTGCCCTCCGCCCACTGGATGCTTTGTGCCACTGTTAGTAGTAAACTTATGAAGGCTTTCACAAGTTTACTACTAATGTGTCTCCTACCAGCTGTGTAGTAAAGTGCCACAGTGTTTGCTGTATTTGGAAAGCTAGTTCCTCCTCTTATGTGATCTTAGGAAAGATTCCTGGTTAAAAAATAGACACTGTGCTTTCTCTGTTCTATTCCTGACGCCTCTAGCAAGAACATTTGGCAGTGCATCGTTCACGGTGTAAAGATCATTGAATATTTTCGCTGATTCTCACTGATGTCGCTCTCCGCTCATCAGAGCCGGCGAGTGGCAGATTCATGCGACGCCAGTGGCACTCACTTGTTTCTCCTTATCTCCCCTCCTCTTTTCTCCTCTGTCTTCTCCCTCTCTTCTCCAACCACGTAGCCAGTAGCTCGTTCAAAAACCACTTCACTTTAGGTAAGATGCATCTCCGGCCGATGCTTTTGAGTGTGTGCGTGTGCGCTCGTGTGAATGCTGAAATCAATAAGCTCTTCCAATGCTGTATCATTTATAATAGATGGCCAATCTGCGGGGCGCGGCGGTGCTTAGCGAGCATCACATGCATGTGAGTTGGGGTTTGTTTCAGAGCGGCCTGAGGGGAGAGGCGACGCAGCACTCTGTATTCATTTAGCCAGCGAGTCGTGGCTGGCCAGTGTCACATACTGCAATTGGGGTCAATGTTTTTCTTCATCACTCAGGTTTCCCACTTCAAAGCCCAGATCTGAAGCCTAGGAGTGTCAAGGACACACACACACACACACACACACACACACACACACACACACACACACACACACACACACTGTTCCCTCCCTCAGAGGAAAAAGAACAAGTTTAAAGTGGGGCTATTTTTAGGCCGGAGCTGCTGCTGCTGCCCCCGTCAGCAGAGGGCCGCTGATATTTCGCACCACGTTGGCGTTGAAGCACTTCAGAACTATGTAGGGCACAGCTGTAATCGCGCCATACACATTTAACACCCACAACAATATGCTAGGGAGTTCAGGTATGCTCTCAAAGACGGAAAAACATGTAGATACCAGCAGATAAGCTGCATCAGGTCCATTCTGCTCTGGTGTTTGTCTTCATGGAGACCATGTTGGATTTTAACTTCTGATCCCATGCCCATAGCTAACTGGCTGATCCAGACTCTGATATTTTGCTACAAACACTGATGTTAAACGTCATTTCCTGTTTTTGTTAACTTCTAACAATTGCATCTAAGACGTTTCTGGCTTGCTGCTTTCCTGTGGTGTTTTTTTTTTTTTAATCCCTAAACACGATGAGTGTGTGTGCTTTATTTAGTACAGTCTAAGCTAATGCTGCTATTTCTACACCTCATAGCATGAGGATCTTTACATGGCGTGAGATAATTTGCTTCTATATGTAGTGAATGGGCTGTGTTATGTGAGAGTTACTTGCGAATTATTGTATGTTATTTGAATTTGATGCTTCAGGTTCGAACAATCACATTTTAAACATCTACCTGTTAGTACATACTAATCTGCGATCTCTCTCTCAGGTCGGACAGTGTCGGCCTCGGGGGCTACGGGCCCCTTCAGGGCCTTCCCCAAGTCTCTGAGCGTGGACTTTGGAGGTCTGAACCATCCCCAACCACAGCCTCTGCCTCAGTCTCTGTCCCAGCCGCAGCAGCAGCCTCAGCAACAGCAGCCTGTTGGCATCGGTCAGACGACACCGCCGGTCAGCAGCGGCAGTGCCCAGGATAGGTACGCTGCCGTGTCACAGCTGGACAGCGTCTTCTCTGAAACAACATCGGTCACAGGTACGATGTTTTTATCAGTCGAAGCTTTAATACTTTTTGTATCAGTGTAGTTCAGAGGCTTTTGCACAGTTGCATTTATTTCACAGCTTTTTGTATTCGTGTAAGGTGTGCACATAGACTGTATATAAAAGACGACGATAGCTGTTCTTGTTTTGTTTTTTTTGTTTTTTTAAATCTTAACTTTAGCTTTGCCTTGTTTTATTGCAACCACAGGTGACCATACAGAGACAGGAAGCTGGAGTGTTAAGTTCTAACATGAGACTAGCAAGCGTTTCACACACGGAGACAGGATGTGCAAATTAGTCTTAAGTGACACCAAGTAATAAATATTAGAATATGACTCACCGAAACTGTTGCACACACTTCCTGTAAGGGATGTGAGTGCAGTTGACTACACAGGAAGGTGTATTTGCATCATAAATGCTCTAAAGGGACCAAAACCACAAACATGTTTGAGAGTTACTGTGACTATAATTAGCTAAAGACTGGCAGACAGGTAGTTGGCTAGCCTACGTCCAGGTTTTACTCAAAGTGACCTCACCCCTTGATGACGAGTAACCTTAATTTGTTTGTGGGCAGGGTATGATAAAACAAAAATTCCCACCATGTGTAATAGTGTTTGTGTGTGTGGGGGGGGGGATTGGCCGTAGAAACTGAAAAGGTTTCTGTACCAAAGTTGGGGATTTTAATGGATTGAATCGGGTTTGGAGCCTCGAGTGGCCATTAGAGGAACTGCACCATCGGCTTCGTATTTTCGACTCGGTCTCTCCACTTGATTGTGGATTGAGTTTTACCAAAAAGTGCTGGTCCTCCAGGCCCCCCACTCAAAAATCTTCACTGTCCTGTCAAACACAGATTTATAAAAAAAAAAAAAAATTTACTCAAGAAAACTAATCCAAATTTATAAACTGAAGAACTTTCTTTTTTTCCAGTCCCATTAATCCTCTCACAACCTCTCTGACTAATCAGGAGGAGGGACTAAACTCCCTGCCTGAACAGAGAATAATTAAACCTTGCTTCAGCTTGACCTGATTACTTTTTCCCCATTGTTTCAGTAGCACTCTGGCTTCAATAAAGACCCGAGCACATCTTCCAGCACTGTGTAACAGATAGTTTGATTTGAGGGCTTCGCGTGTGCAGATTGTCGCGGTCAGCTCAGCTTGGTTGCATAACATCCTTACTCCAAATGCCAAGGCTTTTAGCAGCTGATTTATGCTCATTGTGTTTGCTCCAGATCGTGCACAGCGTGATTCAAAGGACCTTGTTTATAGGTTTTGAAATCAGCTGTGTTTGCGTTATAACTAAGCCGGCTGCTTTAATGCACAGCATTCGTGTGAGAGGCCTGCTAAGCTCTGCTGCTTTCCAGCGTCATCGCTGCCTCCCCTGCTTGGCAGAGTAGGGAGGTTATTGATTTTCTGCCTCGGCTCACTTTTGATTCATATCAAGCTGAACATGAAGATGATATTTTATTCAGGGCGTTTGTAATTCTTTTGTTCTGTGATGACTTGCATGCACGGGATCAGCAGTTTGGACTGTTTTAAAGGTTTTTGCTCACATATCAAGATCATAGCACCGCTCGAGCTCGTAAACCGGGGCTCATGTTGGGCCTGACATTGTGTTTGGTTGTGTTGTGATGCCTGTGGAAATGCTTGTTTGCAGCTCCACCTGCCGGCCCACCGCAGTACAGCGCCATCTTCGGCAGCAGGCTCTCATCCAGCTCAACTCCTGCCAGGTAGAGGAAAAAAAGCAGCCTTGTCAAATCAGCTTTTGTTAAACATGGCAGATTTTTAACTTTTCTGCTTGTGGAGCTGTTTAAAGGTCAAATTCTGATCGATCCTCCTTCCCCCCCCCCCCCTTTTCTTCTACTTCTCCCCAGCTCCCCTGGTGTCGATACCGTCTCCAGCTCCCAAAGTTTTGCAAGTAGGTGCCGAGTGCGAACTGCATCGATTGCTGCTGTTAACCTGCACTATTTACATTCAGTTCCCTCCTCTTCAAAAACAGTCCAGCACTCCAGATTAGACTGTGAAAATCAGAGCAGTGTTGCCTTGAATAGGCAGGAATGTAACCCGTTAACCCCCGGGCAGAACACTGAATTATCTCCCTGTCTCTCTCCCCCCAACCCGTGTGTCTCAGATTTCCCCAACCCATTCAGCTCCAGCTCCAGCTCCAGCTCCGCTTCCCAGCAGCCCGTCGCCCTCTCCCCCAGTAACCCCTTCAGTAACGCCTCAGGAGGTAAGCCCCATGCTCACTCTTTCTGAAACTTCCTGCTGCAACTTTTTAAGATGTTAGAGCAGCTTGAGCTGGTTAGATAACCACCGCTGTGGTGGAGGCAAAGAAATAATTACCACATGAAAAAATATATGTAGGGTTGAAACCCTTTTTACCTTCAGAGCCGCTTTAGTTCTTTGTTCTTCGATGACATCGCACAGCACATCCACGATGTGAATCTTTTGTTCCACCTGTTGAATGTGGAGGCCATTGGAGTGCAGTGAACTCATCGCTATGCTTAAGAAACCAATGTTTGAGCTTTGTGACATGATGTGTTATATGAAGATGTGTACACTGTGGTCATAAAGGGATGGACATGGTCAGCAACAACAATCAGGCTGGCTGTGGTATTTAAATGATGCTCAGTTGGTACTAAAACACTAAAAGTGTGCCAAGAAAACATCCCGCACACCATTACACCACCAGCAGCCTGAGCCATTGATTCAAGGCAGGTTTGATTCATGCTTTCATGTTATTTATACCAAATTCTGACTCCATCTCTGCCATCTGCAGCGGTTATCAATACTCATCAGACCAGGCAACATTTTTTCTCATCTTCTGTTATCTAATTTTAATGAGCCCACGGGAATTGTGTCTTCAGTTCCGATAGCAGTGACATGCGGTGTTGTCTTCTGCAGCTGTAGCTCATCAAGTTTGGAGTGGATGCGCTTCTGCATACCTCCCTTTTAACGACTGGGTAATTTGACTTATTGTTGCCTTCCTATTAGCTCGTAGCAGTCTGAGAACGGCTGCTCACTGGATATTTCCTCTTTTTCAGACTATTCTCTGTAAACCCTACAGATGGTTGTGTGTGAAGATCGCAGTAGATCAGCAGTTTCTGAAATACTCAGGCCAACCAGTCTGCTGTCAACAACCGTGCCAAATTAGGCATGCAGACATGTTCATCTTGAACTGTAGATATTCTCCTCGATCACATTTTTCCTGATATATTTATTTCCTCTCTCAGGCTGTCCTATGGATTTGTCAGGAGGCAGCACACCTACACTTGTGTTCAAACTTTTGTCTTTTAGCTTGACTCTACGTGACTTAAAGGACATGTGAATGCCTAAACTTAAAAACAGGAAATCACAGCCCGTTATAAAACACTGATCCCTCTGCTCTGTGTATAGGTTACATATTTCAAGCATTTAGTTCCTGCTTACAGAGTCTGAATGTAACGTTTGTGCTTATTTAAAAGTTAAAAACGCTCCTGTGTTTTCCCTCTGCTCGGCCCATTAACGGGTAACATTTAGTCTCCAGATCAGCTGCGTGAGCTGGGCCTTTATTTCTTTTCCTGTAGGGCAGTGAAAACGACGCGTAGAGCTGCTACACTGAAGTGTATGTTGTGTACACACTAAACGGTTGATTACACAAGCTCGCACACAGCTACCTGCTTTCACAGCCACTGAGGCTTCATGCTAGCAACGTTACTTTTTACTCGGGTCACTGACTTCACCCACCAAAGGCAGATATGTAAGAGGAAAGGCTCAGCGTGGAGCTGAAATCTCAGTTAAGCTTCTCTGGTGCATTAACCACAACGTGGATAAACGAATGCTCAGCGACGCTGTGATGTTTCATGATGCAAATAAACAACCTGGCGTTTGTTTCCTTTCAGCTTTAGACCCTCGCAGCTCTGGGCTTTCCATCGGCTCCACCTCAATTATTCAACAGTATCACGTATTCATGTATGCAGTTATACTCTTGACTGGTCGCAGGGCTCATTACTGCTTTATGTTTCCTGTAGGCTCTCTGTGTAAGGTACAGACACGGGGAAACAGTCTTTTACTGTCAGTCTGAGAGCAGCTGACAGATGTGTTCTGCATGGATTAATGATCTGTGTCTAATTTCGCCGCATGTGTGGGTGTTTCGCTTCTCCAGGTGACTCCAGTGCGTTTGTCACCTCACCCACCTCCGTTTTTCCTCCGTCCGGCGCTTTCCCAGCGGCTGCTACCCAGAATGCATTTCCTCACGAGTCAGCCACCAATCAGGAAGCAAATGGTGAGATTCGTTGCCTCTTATTTGTCCTCCTGTTTGATGTTTTTTTTGTTTGTTTGTTTGTTTTCTTGGATTATAAGTCAAGTTTTTAATTATTATTAATATTTTTATTTACATAATCTTCTTTTAATAACTCAAAATAGACCAAAAATGAAAAGTCTGGTCATTATTTAGTAAAAACAAAACAAAAACATATATTTGTTGGATTTTGTTGCTCTATTAAGGATTCGCTACTTATCTGTTTTCTATTGCTAAAAACTAATATCTTCTAATAATTTAAAAGGACATTTAACAAAATATCTTATTTTTATGCATCAGTTGTGTAAATGAAAATTTGTAAATGAAGATTGATAATTAAAAATTTTTTAAATCACACTTTTAATCAAAAGTCATGTCAAAATGCCAAACAATCTCTTTCCTCTTTATAAAGTCAGTTAGACTCTAAGTAGCTGTAATAGTTGTGAGGTCGACCACAGCGCAGAGACCACACAGAGACGTCCTGTAGTTCCTCCTTCACCTGATCTATGACTTCTAATATTCAGTTTACCCCTGGTGGTCTTCCTGGTGCCACCCTGCCCATTTAAGCACTTCGTCTGCCCAGTTAACTGAGCTACAGATGCTCAGAGTCGTGCTGGGTAGGAAACGAAGAGATGCTGGGTGTACTGGGAGATGACATGGATGAGGATGAGCAGGTGGTGGGCTTAACAAGGGACGACAGAGATGGGAGGTAGAAGAAGATAAGGTGCTGTGGTAGTTGGTTTTTATGAGAATACAAACCATATTACTTTATTACCTCCTGAAGCGCGAGCATCAAGTTAAGGGCCACACTGAGAAAAGACACCCAGACATTTACAATTATTGATGTGATTTATTTTAATACATCTCCTCCTCACGTGCAGCCAGCCCTCAAAAAGAAGAGAAGGTTATAATGCCGTCTGATCACAGTTGTATCACGCAGCCAACTCACAGCAGCTTGATCATGATATCTCCTGATAGCGCGAGAGATTCAACGAACCATGTCCTGATGTAAAAGCGAGCCGTGTTGTCGTTCTTCCACATGTGTCTGTGGGCCTGCGTCACAGGCCTGAACGTGACGATCTCACAGTTTTGTAGATTTTGGATGGTGGTGTCTACCTTTACCGTACAGCACATAAAAATGAAACTTAACTGGACTTTTAGATTGAGTTTAAAAGAGACATGACTCTGTTTCCATATCTCTGCCTGTGTGCGCATTCACACATCACCTGCTGAAAACATAGTAAATGCATGCACAAGCTTCTCTTTACACCAGTGCAGATCACAGCTGCAGCCACGCCAAAATGTACGAATTACAGCTTGATGTTTGACACCTGTCCTTATTATATATAGGACCTTACAATATAAAGCATTGTTGTTGTGATTTGGTGCCATATCAGGCTTAAAGTGAAAATTGGGGGGGGAACCATACTTTGATCCATATGTTGGACATAAAACGAGGCCCAAATGGAAAGCTCCCACTGCAGCGGGGACTGCTCGTCTTTCCTGAGACGCGCTGTGGCGTCCACTAGCAGCAGTCCAGGAATACCAAAATGACCCACCCAGTTTAGAGCTGCAGGTTTCTGGTTTCATGCCACACCATTTTC
>NW_005187716.1:305416-307257 GCF_000239375.1 Pundamilia nyererei
GAAGTGCACTCTGGGGGCGCTAATTGGTAGTCCTCGCCAGTTTTCAGTGAATTGCGATGGCATACTAAGTAAGCCGGGCTGCTGTTCTCACCCTGCCTCTCTTGTCTTTGCAGGGGAATGTTTACCCCAGTCGGGGGACGTCAAAAAATCCTTTCATCTGACCCCCCGTTTCCCCACCCTTTCCCTCTCTCTCTGGGAACTGAAGGAGGAGCTGCTGCCATTTCAATGCCTCTGGAGTATTTTCACCCCCCTCAGGGGAGGGTCGCGCATCCACGCCGCCCTCCCTCCCCTATCTGTCTTTGTTTACGTGTTTGTGGAGAGGAAAAACAGAAAAACAAACAAAAATGCGCGAATGCAGTTCACAAAATCCCTGTCTGTATGTGCAAGAGTGTCGGCCTGCTGTGTTTGTGCCACGTGACGTACGTCAAAAGGTGTTTGTGTGCCAGTAGACGCCACCTCAGGGCTCTGTGGGAGTCACGACGCCTCTACGACTTTTCTTTTTTGCTGAGATGCACTCACCTATATTACACACACACATGTGTTGCTGCTGCTATTTGCTTTCATCTCCTGCTTAGAAGTGTAAAAAAAAAAAAGAGAGAGAGAGAGATATAAAAAAAAATTCCCTCGGCCCGTGAGTAAGTACGTCAGCGCTGTCTCCGGCTTTAAAACTTTTGAGTCTCGGAGAAGCCAGCTGAGACTCTGACCCTGCATCACGAGCATCCACAGATGGTTTTAACAGCCTTAACAGCCTCCTGATGCATGTGAATCGGTGTCCGAAGATAAGACGGGCTTGTCTCTGTGGGGTGTGAGCGCGGGTGCGTGTTTGCATTCGTCATTGTTGCTGTTTTTTCTTTCTTTTCTTTCTTGTTTTGTTTTTGTTGTTGTCAGGTTTCCTTGCAAAGGATGAGCTACGTTTTCCACTCTCAGGCTGCATGCGCTTAGAGGGCTAAAAAGGAGCTACTGAATGTAAAAGCAACGTCAGAGTAACTTAAATGTGTATAAAGATCTTCATCGCTTCATGTACCGGACCAAAACCTTTATTCTGCTTTTTTTCCCCTTTGGTTGACATGAAGTTTAATTCTCTTATTTTGCCAAAAATAAAAGAAGAGATTCATGTAAGAGCGTATTTGTAACTACAAGTATTCATGTTCATAAAACCAGTTTGTTGCTTCTTAAAACGGTGTGTGGTGGTATTTTTGTGACAAGCGTGGTTCTGACACGCACATGCGGCTGTGTGGAGCATTTCAAACAGCAGGGGGCGTGAGGCATCCAGTTTTCTTCTCTGACCTCATGCGCAAGGTTACTTTTGGATGCATGTTGCATAACTACATACATACTGCATAAGCGTGCAGCACAAATATAGAAGCCCTTTAGAGCCGCTAGAATGACTACAATGGGACCCCTTTGCAATATTTATTGGAATATTAAATCCAGTGTGAATCCAAATCTACATCATGCCCACTAAGTAAGCTCTGCTACATTCCTTTTTTTGGGGGGGGGTGACTGCACGCAGAGGCAGACGAGAGTGGGGAGAAATGGCGAGTGGAAATGGTCCATCTATCGAATTATATCAGCTTAATCGGGACTCAGTAGCAGGAATATAAATCACTGTGTTCCCTTAGGTTTTATGAGGTACTGTGATCCTTGATTTTCTTTACAGTCATGCGACCTTCTGCAGTGTTAATCAGTATGCCCCCCCCCCTCTCTGTCCTGAATGCACAGTGCTGCAAACATGCGTCAGTGTGTTCACATTTCAGCAGAAAGGGGGATTTTTAAGGACGGACTCGTGGAAGCGCCAAGACTGAAATCCTAGCTTTGGAAGGGATGCTGCCTTCAGGTGC
>NW_005187716.1:309726-312452 GCF_000239375.1 Pundamilia nyererei
ATGGTTGGTGATTTTAGTTGAGCATGAAGTGCTGAGTGTTGTTACATCATTTTGTTCTCAATGATGACCTCTGTATTGGTAAAGATTTTCAATTTGAATGTTTTACTGTTTAATTTAAGTGTTTCCTTCATTTTTTGAGCAGCATATATAAAGAAATAGCTCCAAGTCTTAATGGCCAATGAATCGTCCATTCATAAAACAGCCTTGTTAATAAGAACAGTTGGAGAGAATTATAATATTTATTGTGTGTTACAGTTTGGTTTCCTCTGTATTTAAATGAAGCACCATTTACAAAGGACCCAGGAAGTCTGAAAGTTTGGCTGAAGCCTACTTAAGTCTTTAATTGCACAAGAATTAGCGACTGTATTATTGAAGGGAAGAATGGCCCTTCAATGGCCCCCAATCTTGATGAAACTGCAGCTGTTTTAAGAAGATTGTGCTGCTTAAGTCAAATGTCGACATGTTAGACCGGTCATGTTATCTGATCTGGAGCCAACGTCTTGTTTTTTATCTTTGTGCTGACATGGTGTGTTCTTAAAAAACAAATGTGTTTCACAAACGTGACGCAACCAAGCACAAAAACCAGGCCCCCGGGGCGGAGGAGGCCTAGATGACTTCAGTTTGTTTACACTGGGCAAAAAACCACTTAACATAAAAGTTATAAACTGCATGTGATTGAGTGAAATAATTATTTATTCAACTGAGTAAAACCAAGTAAAACATGACGTAGGTCTTGGTGGAGAAACCCTTGTTGGTAAGCACAGCAGTAAGTCATTTCCTGATTTGCACAGAGCTCAGTATTTTGGCCCACTCGTCTTTTTACAGAAACTCTAAGTCCTTCTGGTTTTGTGGCTGACGCTTGGCAACTTGAACGTTGAGATTCCTCCACAGATTTTCTGTAGGACTGAGATGTGGCGACTGGCTTGGTTACTCTATGAACTTAATGTTCTTCTTCTTTAACTGCTCCTTTGTTCTCTTTTCTCATCCAACATTTTACAGCACACGGCTCTGTCCATTTGACCCTCAGTGTGGGGAAGTCGTCCTCTACCCTCAGCAGAAAAACAGCCCAGACCATAATGTTTCCACCTCCGTGCCTGAATGTTCTTTGGTTCACACTCAGCATTTTTCTTCCTCCAAACATCTCAGGTTGAGTTGATACCAAAGAGCTGACCACAGCACCTTCTCCCAGGCCTTCTCTGAATCGTTTATATGTTTGTTGGCAAATTTAAGATGGGGCTGTACACATGCCTTCTTGACCATGCATTTTGAGATAAGTGTCAACCATAGAATTAATTTATGTTATACATGTTAATAATTAGAGCTATGTATTCTATTATTATCTATTAGAACTATTTGGTTATATTTGATAACTTTGTAATATATTTTATTATTTAATTTAGGTTAGTTATTCTTCTTACTGCTTGGAGCAACTGTTACCTCACGGATTAATAAAGTATTATGATTCTGAAGGTTCTCGCTGATGGTCTTGCAGGTCTACAGTCTTGCCCCTAATGTCCTTTGACAGCTCTTTGGTCTGTCCCGAGAGAGTCCTTAAATCGGGCTCTAGCTCACTTAGGGGGCTTGGTGGTGGTGTGTAAGAGGGTGAAGAGGTGGAGCTCTGCTATCAGAGCTGTGATGAAGTCCTTGAACGCATCGCGATCAAAAGTACCAGCAGAGCGCTGAGTGACAGTCCTGCTCCACGGTAGCTGCTCCGCGCCAGAGAAACCAGAGCAGAGCCGAGCGAGGCAGGGGTGGGGGGACACGCACAGAGACCGCGTGCAGCAGGATGGGCTCCGCGCACTGCGATGTGCAGTAATTGGGATTAAACCTACCGGACGGTGCTTGGAAACACTCGCAGCAGCAGCAGTAGTAATAGTAGTAGTAGTAGTAGTGGAGAGCAGGGGGAGCTCCGCCGCATGTGCTCCTCTGTGTGCGCCTGAAAGAACTTGTTTTGCTCCGTGCGCTGGGCAAAAATCGACCCCCTCCTCCTCCAGAGAAAGAAGCGACTCGGCGGTCATAAACAAACACGGGTTCAGATTTAAGCTCCGGGACTCGCAGTTGCAGCAACCCCAAACCGACCTCTGACTCTCCTCTCACATGCCGGTGTGGGGGAGAGAGGCAGAGGAGAGGAGCCGGGGGATGTTTGGATCAGCTCGCTGAACTCGCACAAACACCGACGAGGAAAACAAGAAGAAGTCGCGCTGGTTTTTCACGTGGGGGTTTAAAATAAAGAGAGAGAGGAGGAGAGAGCTCGGGGGGTGTCATGGAGAGCCAAGCGGGCGAGCAGTACAGCCACGAGGACGTGCGGAAGAGCGGCTACCTCCGCAAGCACAAGTCCATGCACCGGCGGTACTTCGTGCTCCGCGCCGCCTCGGAGCGCGGTCCGGCCCGCCTGGAGTACTACGAGAGCGAGAAGAAATTCCGGGGCAAGGCCCCCGTCCCGAAGAAAGTGGTGGCGCTGGAGACCTGCTTCAACATTAACAAGCGGGCCGACTCCAAGAACAAGCATATGATCGTGCTGTACACCCGGGCAGAGAGCTTCGCCGTGGCCGCGGAGAACGAGGCGGACCAGGACGAGTGGTACCAGGCCATGGTGGAGCTGCAGTGCAGGAGTAAGAGAAGCACATTTGCACACAAACACGCACACATGCACGCTTTCCTGCATGTACACACACACACACACCCACACAAATATATGTGTGTGCGTATATATGTGTATATATATA
>NW_005187716.1:312472-339215 GCF_000239375.1 Pundamilia nyererei
ACACACACACACACACACACACACTGGTGTGTTTGGGGCTTTGCACGAGAGGAGAAACGTGGCAATGCGTGCAGAGCAGCGCGAAAGGAGCGCACTGTGGACCGGGACGTGTTTTATTACACAGTTTAAGGATTCTTCCCAAGCCCACACAGACTGCAGTGTCAAGACGACACAGTTGTCCTTTCATTGCTCGTTTCAGGCCGGTTGAGGTTCATGTGTGCACCTTTTAAAGCCTCTGACCGTGGTTTGCGTAAACGTGCGCCTCTGAGCCGCGCGGTGGGGTTTGTATCCTCCAGCACTTCTTACCACGCTGGTGTCAGGCTAAGAGTTTGTTCCTTGTTGTCCAGCACACTTCTTTCGGGAGGGGGAGGGTGTCAATGAGTAGGCCTCAGCTGAGTACGAGTTTGGCCTCCCTGTCCCGAGTTTACTGCTCAAACACACCCTGCCCTCTTGTTTACTCTGCTCTGCTTTTCTGCTGACACTGCTCTGTATTACATCAGGCATTGATCTCAGAGCAGGAGGAACACGTCCCCAAAAACCTGTCGGAGAGAGAAGTGCATTAGTATCCGACTGCTAAGTCATTAAACTTTGAAATCCATCTTCTGATTTGATGGGTAACGAGTGAGCAGCCCTGATGTGTCCCATCCAGCTGCAGTAGGTTTGTCCCAAATGGCCTCAAGTACCCCAGGGGGTGAAAAAAAAAACAGTAATCCCTGTGGGTTTTTCTCAAGTCTTGTCTATCAGCTGCTGTGTAAACACAGCTGTTACAGCTACAGCAGTGAGCACAGCAACTCCAGATCACCTGTTCAGCCTTCCTGGCTCTGAGAGAGCAGATAGGCAACCAGGGACACATGACGCAATCGTGGATGATAAGAGTTCAAGGTGCTTCTCCTTGCACAGGACCTGCTGCTGGGTAACACAAATCAGCTGATTAATGTAGGGGCTGGGGGAGAGCACAGAAATAAATGAGGACAAACTTTGTGATAGTCCACTTTTTATTTGGAGCCAGAGGAGTTTTATAATGTCAAATATCTGCAGGTGTAAGCCGCTGCTTATTACGGGGAAAGTGACTGGACGTGCACTCCTCCTGTCTAGCATCTAACATTTAATCCAATCTACAGGTGCTCGCGTGGTCACATGTACAGAAAATCCCATTTCATGGCCGTCCTCTAAGAAATCCAAAGTGTCCCGACGAGCCTCTGGCTCGAGCATCCTCACGAACAGCCTTTGAAATGACTGATCCCTCGGTGGCTGCTTGTCTCCTTCCTTTGTTTTCCCAGAGTGCTGGGTTTCTTGTGTAAAGTAAAGGCTGCGGCTGGCTGCAGAGTAAACTCCAACGCTCTTGTGGTATGTGCTGCAGCCTATACACAGTTTCTACTCTTCTAGAAAAAAATGAGGCCACACGTGCACGTGCACACGTGCACATATGCATGCATGATCCAGGCGTTTACTGAGATGTTGCTGCATGCAACTCTGTAAGGATTCTCGGCCTGCTTTGGTATGGGCACCCCATGCACAGTTTCAAATCTCGCTCGCGCCTCCATGCTCTACAGCCTCGCCTACCCACAGTGACCCCCCCAGGCGGGGATTATTCTCCCAGCCTGGAGAAAAGTTGAAGCTGAAGCTGAGCCAAAAGATGCTGCACTATCTGCCTCACTAGTTTCCACAGAACCACGCCCTCGGTGTGATACCTGTGTAGTTCCACATATCCCCTCTGCAAAGCAGCCGGCTGCAAAGGCTGGAGTTTGCAGCGTGCGTGCTGAAAGCACGAATAAAACCGCGGATGTCCTTGCTGTTGTACAGTTTCTGCTCCCTCTCCAGGCCTGGGAAAACTACCTAAAGCCGTCCAGGAACAGTTCAATATTGCGCACATGGCTGGTGGTAATTAAACACAAGCCAGCTGCCACGCTGGGCAGGATCCCACTTATTTATTCAGCTGATTCCAGTAAGACCCTTTCAGGCAGCGCGTACAGTATTAGGCTTCAGGGCAGCTATTTGCCCAACTATTAGGAGGCAGTCGAGTGTGTAAAGGTTTAACCTCGATGGTTTAACCACGGCGACCCTCAGTCGCCGTGCGCCGGGCAGAACGCGGCACCTTGGGAGCTGTAGTCGGCCTCGGTAAACACTATGATAAAGTCCAAGATTCGTAGCGATCAGCACCGAACAAGAGAGACACACCATCTACAAACACACACACACACGCACACACGTTTAAAAGTGCCAACATAAACAGATATTAAAGCAGACTGACTGACAGTCTCTGATTTAGTCCTGATTCTGAAATGCAGAAGATCAGTCGGAAACATTCAGAGCAGGGAGGATCTGTTCCTGCCTGCAGCATCCGCAGAGAAGCAGTTTGCTTATTTATGTTTCATATGAGACTAAATGTGTTTGATGGGCCCTTTGGCCATTTGATAGACTTCACTTTATGTCTGTGGAGGACAGAAACTGCCAATGTATCGGATCAAAAAGTGCATATTTAAAAAAAATTTAATAAACATTTGATATAAATGAATTAAAAAGAAATAGCAGCATAAATAAACCCTGAAAATCAATAACAAATAAAATAATTGGATGATTATTACAAAGATAAATTAATATAAGGAGAAAAAAAGTGTCACACTGTATTAACTAATGAATAATATTCATTTTGACTATTAGTTGAGTATTTATGTCAAGTCATTTTTTTAATGACTCAATAAATGAGTCATTTAAATAATTTACTTAATCACTTTTGATCTTTTTGGTCCCCGTATTATAAGTTCTGGTTGTCTTTTATTCTGTGTTTTCTCTTATTAACCATTTATTTTTGAACTCCAAGAATTCAGCAGGTGTTTCCTACTTTCTGTAAGTCACGCTGTAGGTGTGAGGAGAACTTGTGTTTTTGAGTGAACCGTCCTTTGTGACGTCCCTCTGAGTCGGAATTAGAAGTCAAATCTCCCCGTCAGGCTGTTTTTATCTCGGAGTGTCGTTCAGCTGCCCCGGCCTCAGAGATCTGGATCTCGTCGCTGGTTCGCTGAGCCGACCGATTAAATGTTAAGCCGTGCTTAAACACTGCTCATCTCCCTAATTAGGTGGTAATTATTGTCTCCAGGGTTGGCCGACGTTTGCACAGTACAGGCTGTGTGCCAATTGAACTTTTTTCCGTCTCTTTCTTTTCTTAAAAACCCTCAAAACAAAACACATTTTTCCTGCAGAAGTGAAGCTTAACTACAGCTCTCTGTTAGAACCTCAGCCCCGGTTGGAGCGTGCTGAGCTGCCACAGAGTATTTCTCCTGCGTAACGACTAGATGCACAGTAACCCTTTGTAACTTCTTTAACTCGGTGAGCTGCAACCTGACCGGATCTGGTTTGTAGCGATGCTGCAGCTTGTAAAACGTCATGGATGTGAGTCAGAGTCGGCCTTGAGCAATCTGCTTTGTGTCCGCTGGCCAACTTGGAGCTGAGCTCTCTTTGACTGACAGTAAAGCGAGGCCAGCAGCAACAGCACCCGTTCAATCAATAAGTGCCGATGTGTGGAGCGTGTGTGGCTTTAAATGCATAGGAACCTTTTATAGCAGGCCTCATTGATTAATGTTGCTCGATAGTATCCCATTAACATTGTTATATTGGGGGTCAGGAAGTTCATGGGTTGATATTCATCATGCACATGGGGGATGCTTTAGAAACAGAGGTAGTAAACAAAAACCTTAATTAGTGCCATGCTGTTCCTGTAGTAACGTATACATGCAGCAGCAGTGAATGGATCACAGTGAACCCGCCCTGTGCCAGTGCTTGTTATAAAAAAAACATACAAAAACTAAAGCAGCATTTGGGTGTGAGTCATATGACAAGCTTTTGCTTTCATTATACCTTATCTGTGTATGAGGTATAACTTTGACCACAGGTATCAACACTTGGATCGTGAACTAAAAGTAAACTCTGTTATCCCGATTCCTTTTTGGTCTTGTTACAGCTTTGAGGGCGCGCTCAGATCGAGCGGGTTCGAGATAAAGCTAGAGAAGCGCAGGAGGGATGGGAAGGACGCTGAAGCTGGAGGAAAAGAGGGAGACAAGGAGGAGGTTCATGGATGTAGTGAAGGAGGACATGCAGAGGGTTGGTGTGACAGAGGATGGTAGGGATAGAGGGAGATGGATGGAGATGAGCCACTGTGGCGACGCCTAAAACTAGCAGCGGAAAGAAGATGGTAAAAGCTTTTTATAGATTAGAATGCTTTAACCAGGCGGTTACCACCACACCTTCCTGTAGCTAATCAGCATAAGCAACACGAGCAGCACTGATAAGTCTACGATTACAAATGCAGGTTGCAGAAGCTTTTAGTCAGTGTTTTTTGATGAGCTGCTGTTACCATATTCCTCCTCCTGATGTTTTCAGAGCATCGGTGTGCGCTTTGTAGTGATTTATTTCTAAAATACAA
This sequence comes from Pundamilia nyererei, assembly GCF_000239375.1. NCBI lineage: Eukaryota > Metazoa > Chordata > Actinopteri > Cichliformes > Cichlidae > Pundamilia > Pundamilia nyererei. The sequence continues at coordinate 316,890 of NW_005187716.1, forward strand.
GTTATCCACTTTGGAAATGTTAAAAAAAGACAAAAAACCCAACAACAAAACAAAGCAAACAAACAAAAATAAAACCCCAAACCCATTGTGTATTGTTAAAAATTCCTTCCGCACAGTCTCAGTCTGTGCGACACAAAGTTTAGTAACCCAGAGCCTCGCTGACCAATAAAGTCCGAGGCGGATGCCAGCTTGGTGGGTTTCTTGCAGCTTTCTTGCGTGTCCCGGAACGGCGAACCTTAAATGCGTCACCGATAATTTCAGGCAGCCATGCATGTACGTCTGTGCGCACTCCCGTCTAACCGAGACCACATGTGAAACTAGCTCCGATGCTGGTGTTGCCCCCCAAGTGTGGGCCTAGAGAGATGGGTGGGGTGAGGAGGGTTGGGCAGGAGGGGGATTGCAGATGCTTGAAATGGATGAAGATCGAGGAAGTGGAGAGGTTAGAAAAGAGGAAAACGGGTACACATGGCAGCCAGAGATTAGACCAACTGTTTTCACTGCCGGGTGGCTCTCGTCTCTCACAAATACGTGCGGGGATAAAAATGTACACAGCTGTCTCCCATCTATCTGAGCTGGTACACTGGTAAGTGAGCGTGGGTGGATCTGGGCGGCACGGTAGCTGAGATGGTGGGGGTTTTACCCTCACCAGTCTCTGTGCAGTCTTTTGTGGCCCTACAGCACAGCGTGCTAGGGCAGTGAGGTCAGAAATTTGAAATAGGACCCAATGAGAGCCAGCCAGCTAATTTCCCCTGATTTACAGGCGGCATTAGCTAACTAAGAAGTTTTAGCTGCAAATTCAAGCATTTTTTCGTAGATGGTCACTGCTTGATTGTATCTGGACTTCTGCATTGCTGCAGCCAAGTCCCCAGGATTTTGGGGGGTAACCACGACAGTGATGAGCCCGCCACTCAGTGAGGTGCTGTCAAGGGATCTAGCGGCCTTTGAGGCTAAATATGGCACCTCCTTCACCCCTTCACAACCCCCGTAGCACAAAAGGCTATAGGAAAGCAAGCTTCCCCTCAGTGCCAACAACTCGTAATTGAAATTGCAGTTGAGTAAATTAGCTTGGATTACGGCCTCTTTATGGTCAACCTGTGATCTCGAGGGAGCCAGCTCAAGCGTAGCAAATAAATCGGCGTGAATAGGCGCCAGTGTTGCCCGCGCAGGCTCCCACTCTCCAGACTTCAGGCTTCCAGTGTGTGCTCACCGCGGACGTGGACTAAACAAGTGAATAAGCCAGTGTACGTTATCTTCACCTCAAACTGCGAATAAATATGCACGGACTCCCAGACCCGATGCATGATCTGTGAAGGTTGGGACAAGGTTGTCAGAGTGTTTCTGTCTGTGTGTGTGTGTGTGTGTTTGTTGCCCATATTCAACCAGCAGATTTCACGCGGATGGTTCATTACCTCCAGGTGCTTTCATGTGCATCCGGCTTAGGTCCTTAGATTATCTCCAACTCTGTGTGCGTGTTTTTCTGAGGGTTCATTATGCAGTATAGGGGCGTTGTGCTGCACGGAAGCTGACTGACTGATAAACTCTCCATGCCCCGCTTTCTTTCCGACAAACACCAAACAGCCATAAAGATACTCGAGAGGAAAGCCGAGGGGGGCGATTCATACTTTATACAGCACTGCGTACGATCAGGCCCTGAGCTCTGTAATGCTTCATAGGTGTGAATCCACCTGCAAATCTGTAGAAATCTAGGAAAAAAAACTTTGAAAATACTTTAAGGGTTTTTATTTTTTTGAGGGTTGTCGATTAGAGTACACAGCCAGAGCGGCCTTGAGATAAAGGGCGTTTGTGTAAGTGCTGTTGAGGGCACAGCTGAGGTTTAAGGCTTTGCTTTATTCAAGCCAAACAACACGCTCACACTCTCCTCGAGACATTTTAAATGGGTTCTTGAAAAGAAAAAGATACTCTTTAAGGATCGTGCTGCACTGCAATCTGAGTCACTCTCAGAGAGCAGGGGGAAAAAAGAATTTTGAAATAAGCCTGTAATTAGATTCTTTTAGGCAAAGCAATCCCGAAATAAACTTTGAATAACGCTCCTTTTTTTAAACCCCCTTTCTTAATGACACTCTTATATCTCCTTGCAATCTCCTGTAGTCCCTCATTCCATAGGTCCCCGCTGAAAAGTCCTAAAACCGTCTCTTCCTGTTGTAAATCTAAATCGAGGAAGCAAAAAGGACTTCTTGCACAGAGGTCCTCGCGCTCATTCACACACATGGAGAGAAAAGCAGCACATGAAAACAGCCGTGCATGGCCTTGAGTGAGTCATCTAATATAGGGGGAGTGCCACAAACTCACGCGCGCGCACACACACACACACACACACACACAGCCGCGAAGCCGCAGCTTCACTGGCTTTCAACAAAACATCTATTCTAGGTCTCTTTCAAGTCGTGAGCGATCCTCCAATTTTGGGTAAGAAGAGTGGACGGAGACGCGGCGAGACACGTCAGACCTCTCCCTCTTGTGCAATCGCATGTAAAGCTGTTTTGGGATTGGGATCTGGAAAAACAGTTTGCATAACAGAAGCTCAGTTACGTGATGTTCGCTGTGCATGCTGAGGGTCCCGGTCTACATGTGGTTGTCATTTTAGGATTGTTTTTTTTGTTGTTGGTTTTTCTTTTCAACCAGCAGATGCTTGGGGAAACAGAATGAAGCGTCCATAGAAAACCTACTTTGGGCTGTTCCTCATTCAAATGAGGTCGCCACAGCGGGCTGCTCCACATGTTTGATTTGTCAGGTTTTTTTCCCCTTTCTTTACACCAGATGTGCAATGTGACAAAACCCCAAAGGGGTTTGTGTCTCCTCTTGGAATTGAACTAGGGAATCTGTGTAAAACATGGTCGTTCTTCTGTTGGAAATTTGAACTTCGAAGCTGGAACAGACAGATTTTTACCTCAGAAAGTCAGAGAAGTCATCAGCCCCGAGATTGTGTACGTAAACATTAGTGAAACTGTAAAACTTGTAATCTGGGGATAAAAAAAAAAAATCAACACAGCATAGAATCACTTTGTTTTGCATGGTGATATATTGATCCAGGGACATCAAATGCAGATTTTTTTTATTAGGTGCATATAAACGCCCTCTAGGGGGTTCATTGTGTGTACCATCCTTCTGATATAATGTTAGCAAAGCAAGCTTACATTAAATTGGCTAAACTGGAAAAACTGTCCAACAGTGGACAAACACAGCTTGACAAAGGTGCTTCCTTATTCCAAGTAAGCTAATAGCTCAGTCGCATCAGTAAAAAAAGGAAAACCACCTCCTTCATCGCCAAAAAATAAAAATTAAAAAGTGATTGTAATGAATTTTTTCACATTCTATAACCGATTGCAACTTTTGACTAAATGCTTGCCCAGACTTGCGGGTGTTTCACACTCACAACCATGGAGGCAACCTTTCTGCTGACAGTTGCCATCTTACTTGGACTGACTGCAATATCTCTCAGAGAGATTGTTAAAGGTTTGTCTGTGAAGGTTCTCAGTCATCCAGGTCATCGTAGTCAAAGGAGCTTGCAAAGAAAAGCGTCTGGACTTCTTTAAGTTGCTTGAAGAATGGTGGGCAGTCCCAGACACCATTTGACCTTAGAACTGAAGAAGCTTCTCGGATGAGAGGTGAAACGTCTTCAAGCAACTTAAAGAAGTCCAGACGCTTTTCTTTGCAAGCTCCTTTGACTGTTGAAGGTTTGCAGATAATTTCTGTCTAATTTATAAATGCAGACATATCTGCCTGAATGAGTCCCTGTCAATGAGCACAACTCGAGAAGAGTTGACTCAACTTGCTGTGAGCTGAATGTATTCAGGTTATGTTCCTGTAAGTTAAAAGTGAATTTCTGTATATGTAGACAGAAGCCGACATGTGAACATCGATTTCTCAAAGTTAATTGTTGCATTATCAGAAACGGGCTGCATTGAATTGCCAGTATGACCTTTTTGCAACAAAAAATAACTGGAGTGAGATAATTTTATGTCTTTAAATAAAACAAGATAATGTTTAACTTTGAAGATGTGATTTGCACTATTAAAAAAGTGATAAATTACAATGTATATTATTGCAATACTTGTAATATCATATTGTGGGTAAAGTATTGTGATAATATTGCATTGTTGGATCAAAACTATAGCTTAAGGCAGTGATTACCACCAATAAGCACTCTGTGGGCTCTTATACAGTTGCTAGAGGTACATGAATCAAAATCAAAAGCTAATGGATAATCAGTTGGAATTGACAATAAAATAAGTGCACAAATCAACACTAATCCTTTGTGCAGAAAAATAGTTGGGTTTTTTTTTTTTTTTAGTCATGAGGCTTCTTCTATATTTTAGCACCAGCACTGGCCATTAAACAGAAATTTGTGTATAACAGGTTGTTAAACAGAGACTCACCACTAAATGCAGCTTTTACTGAAGTTGAAGTTGTGTTTGTTCCTTCCAGCTGCTTCAGTTTGAAGCTTCTCAGGATCCACAGGTGCATCTCCACAGGAAGAGAGTTATGTGCATTAATTAAATCGTGTGGCTCAACAGCTGCGACTTGGTGAACTGATCGTAATTATCAAAATGCCTAACTTGGAGAGAAGATCGGTCAGGACTCCTTAATTATTTCTTGCTTGTGCTTATTGAAATCAAAAATACTTTGCTTTGTCTGCGTAAAATCTTGCAGTTTGCAGTATTATATCAATATGGTGCCTCTTTGACCATTAATGTTTAATATATATGTTATATATGTTTTATCTAAAATTCTGACTTAAAAAGTCCAAAATGATTAACTCAAGATGAAGCTAACAGCCAAAAATAGCTAAACATCGTGGGTATATGGCTAAAAATTCTAGCTAGCTAAAATTTATAAATTAGAAGAACTGTGTAAATACGACTAACTGATAGTGAACTAAAAGTAAATCAGACGATAAAATGATTCTACTGAACAAATTTGAACTTTGGCTTTGTTGGAACATCAGCAGATATATGTATATAATATATAGCAAACCAGTGGTTTCAATGAGATAACCCTTTTAAAAATAGAACTTTCCTTATTTCAATACGTCGTCTCCTTCAGTATGCCAGATGTGGTAGGCTAATAAGGCAGGTGCTTAAGCTCACTATAAATGCACAAAGACCATCCTGTTCCATTCAAGGGAACAGGTTCTGATGTTGAGGTCTGTTTCTTTAGCCTTGTCATTAGTTTGATTGAGTCTGTGTCATAGATGGTTATCATGCTCAGACATATCCAAACTGGCAACATAACAGAGGTATCTCAGAAATGTGGGACATGTGAAAATAAGTTTCAGGAACTTTTTAGGGTGGTTCCCTGGAGAAGAATACGAAATCCACCCTAAACATGACTCACATAATGTTGTTCCTATAATCCGTGCTAGTCAACAGATCTGACGTCTTTTGTGTGTGGATATAAATGAGCTTAGATGTAAATCTGTCATATATTCAAAGGTAGTGTCACTAGCCGCTAACAATGATTTGCAGTACAACGTAGTATTAAGGTACTTTCCTGGGATAATAGTCAGACAAATATTAGGTGGTTAGATAAGTCCCATGCCTTTGTTTGGCCCCTACTAACTTAGGATCAGATATCACTTTGGGCCGTTTTCTCTTGTGTTTTGGCTTCAGTAGGCCTCTGGTATCTGACTACAGCACACTTAACACAAAGGGTGAATGTGCTGCCTGTGCTGCTGCTTAAAGAAACTTCAATTTATTAGTTTACAAAGCCAGTTTTTATTGTCAGTTCCGCTTGAGAAAATAGCTGTTAAGGGCGTGCCGTTAGGATTCCTGCCAGTGATTTGCATTGTTTGTTTTGGAGAAGCATTTCTTATTAAGCATTTTCCAAATCGCTTCTCTTAAGGTTTTCCACAGAGCTGTTATTTTTCCCTTTCCATATTCATCATTCTTATGTTCAGCTTCAGTTGTCAAGAGTTAAATTTTCCCACACTGGTAGTATGTGTGCCTCTGTGTGTATGTCAGGATGCCTGTGTAGCTGATAAATGAGACCACAGGCATGGAGCCTGCAGGTACAATGATCCGGTCTCACAAGCCAGTGCGTGCCCAGTTTATACTTGGATCTGTTTTAGAAATATATGGAAAGCTCGGCCACAGCACAGCTTACATAATAAAGACGGCTTGCTCTCAACTAACAGGCATATAATAGAGATTTTATCAGTTGTTTCTTATATTTACAGGTGCATCACAGTCATGTCAGTCCTTTGTTGCAACAGCTGTACTTCCCAGTGCTCTTCATAAATCCTCACTTTAATAGTTTAATCTCTTATTTTTCTCTTTGTTTTCATCCCAGTAACCTTTTAATCTCACTCTGTCCCCGTTCTGTCCCTCAAGGTAAGAATCCTAATGACGGCAGCGGTGCAGGAGACTATGGAGTGCCTAATCCTGGGCCAGCATTCAAAGAGGTATGGCAGGTAAAGGTATGGCCCAAAGGCCTGGGTCAGGCCAAGAACCTGGTTGGCATCTACCGCCTTTGCCTGACCGACAAGACGGTGAACTTTGTGAAGCTCAACTCTGATGCTGCCGCCGTGGTGCTGCAGCTGATGAACGTGAGACGCTGCGGCCATTCAGAAAACTTCTTCTTCGTTGAGGTGGGACGCTCTGCAGTGACAGGCCCAGGCGAGTTCTGGATGCAGGTGAGCCTGTAATCTACAGTTCTGTTCATGTTGATGGTTATTTTCATTCTCCAATCCTACTCATATCTTAAAAGCCCGCAATCAGCAGAGTGAAAGAAATGTCAAAGTTTTGTCAGAGGCTTCATGGGTTTGAAAAAGGAGATTAAACAGAGTTTCCATGACAATCTAAGATTTAAATACAGGGCACTTTGTCTTTAAGATGTTAGTGGTTTAATGTGCAGTAGTTTTTAACTTTGAATACATTATGTGAATATAAAATCAATCATATTGTGATTTCATTCCCTTTATCAGATGCTTTTTGCCTCTTGTCCTAGGTGGATGATTCAGTAGTCGCCCAAAACATGCATGAAACCTTGCTAGAGGCCATGAAGGCGTTGAGTGAGGAGTTCCGCCAGCGCAGCAAGTCTCAGTCCAACTCTGGCCCTGGAGGAGGTGCTACTGCTTCTAACCCCATCAGTGTTCCCTCACGCCGCCACCACCCAAACCCTCCTCCTAGCCAGGTTGGCTTCACCCGCCGGCCCCGAACCGAGCCTCCTGGAGGAACTAACAGTGGAGCACCCATCAACTGTGGCAACGCTTCTCCCACGCCAAGGCATAGCTTCCCGAGGTCTCGCACTGCAAGTGATGGAGGGAAAGGGGAGGATGGGATAACAGGTGCCACACCGATCCATGGGGTGAACTCCAGCCCCTCCACCAATGGCTCTTGCTCTAACACCCCAATCCTCAGATCAAAATCAGCTCGTTCAGCACCCACCACAACTGCTAAAACTCCTTTAGGGTTGATGCGCTCTATCTCGACCCCAGCTCCTTCCCCAGCTCCAAGTCTGTCCTCTAGTTCTGGTCATGGCTCAGAGTTTGGAGGCTTAACGTCTTGTGCTGGTGCTCCGGGGTCTGGAGCCTATAGTCGTATTCCCTCTCATCGAGCCTCTGTCTCCGGCTCACCCAGTGACTACGGCTCCTCAGACGAGTATGGTTCAAGTCCTGGAGATCACACGCTCCTACCTTCTCCTAGCCTCCCTGGAAGCTCTGTTGGCAGTGTCAGTAGTCAGTCCCTCAGTGAAGATGGGGCCAACTATATCCTAATGAGCCAACGTAGTAGCAGTGGTGGTGGCAACAGTAATCAAGGAAGTGGCTCCCAGCAAACACCAGGAACACCAACCTCTGGCTCTCAAACTAAAAGAGTTCTACGCCGCTCCTCCAGCCGAGAATGTGAAGCTGAACGCAGGCTGCTGAGCAAGCGGGCCTCCTTACCTCCTATGGCCCTGGAAAGGCTGGCTCCACGTCAGCGCAGAGCTGAGGAGCCAGCAGATGACGATTCGGCCGATTACGCTATCATGTCAAGAAGCACGAGCCGAGAGTCTTTTACTTCCACCTGCTCTTCTACACAGAAGGAATCTGCCATGAGTGCTGGGTCGGCAGGGGGAGGAGGCGGGTACTTGGATGTGGCAGGAGAGTTTAAAGCTGAAGGCACTGGAGGAGCAGGTGGTAGCGTAGATTTAGGCGTGGACAATGGGTACATGTCAATGCTACCTGGAGTTACTCAGCCTCCGACGTCCCTTTCCCAGTCACTGGCCGTTTTGGTCCCCGACTCAGACTCCAAACCTGCTGATGATTACATGGCCATGACTCCTAACAACAGCGTGTCGCCTCCACAGCAGATTCGACCTCCACCAAATTCTGATGGCTATATGATAATGTCCCCTAATAGCAGCTGTTCCCCTGACCAGCGTGGAGGTCTCTCCGGTGGGGCTTGGGTGGGCAGTGGCAGTGCAGACAGCAGGCCAGGCAGTGACTATATGAACATGTCTCCAATTAGTGCACGTTCTGTAAACGGCAGTCCCCCACCTCCTGAGCACTCATCACATTTGGAGACCAGTCCGCAGCAACATGGTCCCAAGATGGTGTACTCTTACTATTCCCTACCCAGGTCTTATAAACATAGCCCCTCTACCGGACACTTTGATGATGGTCCTGGACGAGGAAGAAGGCCCAATGGGAGTTCTAGGAGGGGAATGGGTGGCGGTAAACCTATTAGAGGGCTTCAGGAGCAAGCAGCAGTTGGTAATGCAGTAGTTGGACGCCACCTGTCTCTCTCATCTTCCTCGTACTCCTCCAGCTCAGCCAGCAGTGAAAGTCTGGGTGAGAGCGACGAGCGAACTAGCCAGGCTTTGAGTAACGTGACTGGGGGAACTCAGTCCAAGCATGGGAGTAAGCAGCAGCAGAGAAGAGGCTCTGGTGGGTTGTCCAAGCAGGGTAGCTATACTAGAAGCAGACCTGTTAGCCTGTTTGTTGACGTATCCAAAGCGAACACTCTTCCTAGAGTTCGTGAGAACCCTCTGCCACCAGAACCTAAGAGCCCTGGGGAGTATGTAAGCATTGAATTCAAGGGGGAGAAGGGCAATCCGACTGGGATAGGATTAGGTCGTGGTAGGGGTCTAAGGCATGGATTATCGCTGCCTCATGGCTCCAGCAGCCAGCAGCCTCAACAGAAGCCATCTTCTTCCTTTGGAAACTTTATACCCCTTTCCCGTAGCCCATCTGCCCCGATCACTCCACCAGCTGCCTCTGAGTACGTCAACATGGACCTGGGCCCTTCTCCATCGCCCTCACCCCTCTCTCTTACCCCGCTGGTTTTCCCCTCTTTCCATACCCCTCCCACACCCCCAACGCTTGCTCATGCCCCTAAACCCTGTAATGAGGATAATACTGAACCTCATGAAGATGAAGTTGAAGTGGCAGAGGCCCTACTTAGGAAAAACGGAGAAAGTGTTCCATCAGTGACAAAATCCGAGTCTCCTACATCATGTGGAGACTACACAGAGATGGCCTTCAGTTTGAATAACAACCCTGTCCCCCGGTCATCATCTAGCGTCTCCCCAAAAGGCCCATCTCCCACCAGGGATGATACATCTGTGCTGCCACGGGGTCTAGACTTTCCCCTATCCAAAACAGGACCCAACCCAGACCAGGGAGCTAAAGTTATCCGGGCCGACCCCCAAGGACGCAGACGGCACTGCTCAGAAACCTTCCTTGCCTCAACTTCCCTCTCCACCTCTACCTCGACTTCTTCCTCAACTGCTTCCCTCTTTCCTGAACACCAGTCTGTAGCCCGCCGGCTGGGCTTTGAAAGCATGCTGTGGGGCAATGGTGTTGTGACTGAATCTCCCACTCAGTTCCCCCTTCCTGGACAGCAATCTCTTCCCACAAATGCTCAGACTTCATCTGCAGAGCAAGGCCTTAACTACATAGACTTGGATTTGGCCAACAAGGAGAGCCCCCACGTGGGACTGGATGGGCCCTCTGGCAACCAGGCCCCATCTCGCCTCTTCTCTGGACTGGGTTCTGGTTCTGGGGTGGGGGCGGCAGGTGTATCAGTCGGCAGCAGCGGCAGTGGCAGCTCCAGCCTGAACACGTACGCCAGCATTGACTTCTACAAATCAGAGGAGCTGCGGACGCACCAAAATGGAAGCAAGGAGGGAACTGGTAAGAATTGTTATTTTTTTTCCCCTCTTCATGTCTTTGTCTTCATACAGACTCTGTGATCTCTATGTCACCACTATGCTCATAGGTTTTCTATCTCTCTTTCTTTTCCTGGAATCACATGGCTCAGAATAAAAAAAAGAATATACTTTCAAGATAATCCAATAGAGCACAGCCTCCCTATCCATCGATGTTTGTATTCAAACTTTACCTGGCGCCAGATTGAAATGTAGAGACTTGTTTATTTGTGTGACTGTCTGCATAATCTGCAGTAAGAGCCAAAGCTTAGCTGTTCTGACAAATCATGAATTGATTTACCTCTGTGAGCTTTGGTGTACAGAAACTCTTCACCTGATATGATTAGATAAGGTGTTAAAGGTCAGACAGACTCCTGAAATATCAGTAAATATCGAAGTTGTGGAAATTGCTATTGATCTGAGGCTTCTTGAATATTGTCCATGCGTGCTCAGTGCTGCTTTTCCCTATTGGGAGTTTAAAAGCAGAACTGGGATCTGTTTTTAATACATTTATGACAAACATCAGAATCATTCTGCTCTGATTGAGCCATTGTTTGTTGAGGAGAAGAGCTGTCTGAGACATCTCGCTGCAGTCCCACTCTTAGCAAAGGAAACCATTCACAATTGCCACTGAAGCGTTCTGCTTTAAGTTCAATAAAGATTAACTTTGACCCTGTTTTCTGTTGACCTGTCAAATTAAAATGCTCCATTATGACACTTGAGGAGATTGCTGTGAGAGAAAGAAATTTTGAATTATAATTCATATTTTTTTTTATCATCTCCTTCTTTTTTTTTGCACTTCTAGAGCTCTAAAACGTATGTAGGAAAGTATGCAAAGACTTGAAAGAAGTTCCAGGTTTGTAGATTTGGCCCTGAAAGCATTGCGTGCTGTGATTTGTACATTACTTAATCTGAAAGCTTTGAATGTTTAGTTGAGCCCACTGCAGAGTTAACAAAAATGTTTTATGATGAGTGTTTTCCTGTAATCACATGCACTTTATGTGTAGAGTTCCTGATGCATTTAAAGTCAGCATTTTTTTTTTCTCTGCACATTCAATGAGGTCATCGAGGCTGGATAATGGATTTTCATTGTATTTACATTTTCTCCTCCTGTGTGGAGCAATTTTCTAGCTGTGGGGGACCACCGTGGCTAAACAATGCCTTAACTAACTCCCTTTGAGGCATTTTCCTCATAGAAAAACATTCCCTTTGAACCTCTGTCTGCACTAAATTGGCCCGTTAAGCAACGGACGCCTGCAGTTTAAGCAGATAGAGCAGCATTTAAATGGAGATGGGGGGAATTTATATGCATCAGTAAAACACTCAGTAGTCTTGCTTAAGCTTCCACAGTGGGTCTCTTGTGATGCATGCATCCTGCCAAGCCTCGCCGCTTATGAAGCCCTGTTTGCTTCCACGTGATTTGCACCATGGGCCGTGCTGGACCGAAATCCTCTCTGGGATTTTTTCATTTTTTTGTTGTTGTTTTTTGTGGTAAACGTTGGAATCAATGAAGAATTTGAGGCATTAGCAGAAATTCATCATGGGATCCTTCAATGAGCGCGGCTCAACAGTTGGGTTTCATTCCACGGATGGAAATGAACCACCGGCTTGTGTCCATACCTCACTGCGTTACTTTTATTTGGAGACGTGAGGCCGTCTCTGTGGAAGATGCATGAGTTTTCTGTGTATTTTACATCGAGATGCTAGCATGCTACCGCAGAAGGACCATATGGGGTCTGGCTGCTGAGAACATCAGCGGTGCAGCGTTTGGGGCGGGATGGGGGGAATGTTACACATTGGCTGTGAATGTTGAGATGGGGCCAGTCCTCACTCACACAGCTCTCAAATGCCTCTGTACAGTGTTCCTCCTCCTTTCATCCCTCCCCCTCTTTCCTCCTCCTCCAATAAATGATCCTTTTGTTCGAGTGTTTTTGCCGCGGTGGGCTGGCAGGCCCCAGCAGGACCCAAAACCCCAAGACTACTGGACTCTCCTGAAACTTTTTTTCTCATGTACTCTGTAATTTGCGCCCTCCAACTTACTTTTTTTTTCTTATTTTACTCTTTATTCCTGCATTCATCTTTCCTCTGGACAGCTTGCATTCATCACATCTACCGCTTGTCCTCGCTCCTCTTCTTGCCTGATGGATTTTTGAAATTCCTTCCCTCCCTTCTGTTCACTACATGCACTATTGTTCAACAATTTTTTTTTTTCTTTTGCTGAAGACGTCCTTTGTCTTTCTGCCTCCCCACTCACACTGTGTTTCAGCACAGTCCTTTAAGAGCAGGCACGTTTGGAAAACGCATCTTGAGCTGAGATGTTGTTGTTTTGCAGCAGCAATGCGAGAAAGAAACGCAGACATGGAGAGATGGTACATAACGTCCAATCTGTCGGCTTCTACACAGAAAAATACAGTTTTGAAAGGATTAATTATCTTGTCTGTGTCAATCCAGTATGTGTGTGTGTGTTTTAAGGAGTTCAGGTCTGCTGTAATTACAGGGCTTTTTTTCCAGCAGGCACCAGCTTGTATAGGAAGAGACTGTATATGTCTCAGGGGTGCGTTCTTTTGGCTCTGAGGGGCAAAGGCTAAAATTGAACATCCGTAGTGGGACGAGAGCCAGAAACACTCCTTTTGGACTCCAGTTATGCAATAAGTAGCGTTTAAAAATAACCCGTCACGATTGGGGAAACGAGGAAAAGGCAGACTGAGCTACTTCAAACCCAGTTCGTCTTTTAGAATAACAACACAAAAAATGAATCTGTTGCAACAAATTTGGGTGAATTTTATGGAGACAGTTTGAGCGTCTGTGCTGCGTTTTACAGATGCTGAGCCGGTGTCGTGCTGATTTATTTATTTATTATTTTCTTTTTTGTCCCGTGTGATGGAGGAGTTTAGTGACCTTCAGCAGAACTGAGTGAAACATTAGATTATGAAGTGGAGAGGATGTTTTTTTTTCTTTTGGGGACAAATTAAATCAGTGATCGCTTGCAGCATTTTCTCCAGGAAAACCATGTGAACGAATTTTATTATCTTTTTCCTCAGAGGCCAATTATTTTATTTCTTCACCATCTGGAGGGGGATCTCTGTTCCAGTCCCAAAATAACCTGTAGCTCCTAAAATTGCTTCCCAAAATGTGCTCCATAAGGATGCCTTATAGGAATTTTCAACCAAACATATCGGTAGTATTCAGTTAAGCCTAGATGTGATTGGTGAGTTGAGGTATACAAAGCCTGCCACGCTCTGATTTAGTCACTAGGTATTCTCCTCATCTTACCCTGAACTCCGAATGAAGTTATTGGCATGAAGTTTGACTCTTTGGAGAGGCAGCTTATTATTTTAATTCATTATTTATTTGCCACCACCTTCCTCAGTGCGTGGCAAGTAAAACATTTGTAAAGAAAAAACTGTTAATGGTGTTATTTTGTAACTTTAAGAAAGTGTGCATACGTTAATGGACGATGATGTCAGAGACATTTCTTAGATTCATGATAAACTGAGTTTGCCGCTTTTAGATTCACGGTGCACTTTCACAAATATTAAAACTTAATTTTACTGCAGTATTTCCAGTGGTTTGAGAATGTATTTCTGGTGGTGGATGGTTTGGCTAAAGGATTTACAGATGTTTCCTTAATGCTTCACTAGCAGGCTTTGTGTAGCAGAAAGCATCTTGAATATTAGAACTACTCATCCAAACCACATCGTGCACACATACAGAGATTCCTTGATTTAGAGACATCGCAGAGATGAACTTCTCACCTTTAACCTGTGATTACATACTACATAATTTTGTAATGTCAGCACTTGTTTGGAAACAGCTATGTTGCAATATGCAACTTGTGATTGGGCTGATTACATTATAAATATATGCACTGAATATCTTAAAATATATCTAAAAGGGGTTTGTCTTGCGTTCTAGTTGCTGTTTTACTTTTTACCACGTTGCTGAATTTCTGTAGATCCCAGCAAATTCTATTTATGACTATTGCGCCATTATTACCAATGAATGATGGAGGAAACGAATTATCCTAAGGTGTTATCGAATTATACAAGTGTTTATTTAGCACTGCTCTTTAAGCAGCCGAATCTACAGCAAACCTCACGTTTGTAAATTCCTCACAGTTTTCCAGAGTGCGACAGGCTCGTCTCGCTGTGCATGTAATCCAAACCAGCGCCAGGTTAGACTGACAGCACTAGTGGTGTTATGTAAAACAGACCCACGTGGCTGGGACACGACCCCCGGAGAGGGTGAAGCTCAGGGCACGGAGTGTACGTATGCATTTGTGCTCCAAGTTGTTTATCAGTTGCGATTTCTGTTTGTGCTGGAGGCAGACCGAGCTCCAGCCTGCTCCGAAGAGTTAGTCTCGGAGCGCAGTGACACACAACTCGGCTCATATTTATGCAGAGCGTAACTGCACACAGATGTGCAGCGGGACAAAACATGTGGTGGCTGAATCCAAGCATGATATGTGACTGCAATTCTTAGCAGTTCATCAGGATGGTGTTAAGAATTTGAGCGCTACCGGTGTTATTTGCTGTTAAAATGGTATGTATCTATTTAGTGTTAGAGCCTTCTGGTTCGAGGGAGACCAGCAGCAATACCATTACTTACAGCAATTTCATAATCCCAGATTTATGTACCCCTTAGCCTCCTCTCTGGTATTCATCTGTTGTACAGCTGGCTGTACGGATGACAAACACGACTAGGTGGGAGGTGCACCCCTGCATCTCGTGATTACATAATGCATAATATGCTGGAAATTAGCTTGAATTTTGCACACTGCAAATTAAATGTTCCTTCATTAGGCTAATTCCAGAATAATGCAACTGATTTGCCCCCCGGGAGGAGATCCAGAAAAAAAAAGCATTGTAGTTGCACAAGAACATCTGAGAGGTTTAGTTCTGTGGGGTTTTGTGAAATATATTATTCCTCCCACGGTTATTTAGATTTTTTCGATAACTTCTGGATTTGAGAGGTTTGTTTTGTTTTTGTTTAAGTCAAGGTTGTGTCCTCTGAAGTCCAGTGTGCATTGGTTGGGTGGTCCGTTCAGGGAGTTACTAAACTCACACCGCACATAGCAACAAGCCTCCTCTGTTTGGGTTTTGGGGGAGGGTTGAAGGTTGTGCATGCGTGTGTGTGCGTCCCGCTGCACGCGTGTTTGTCGGAGAACTCCCTCCACCTCCCCCACTGACTTCAGTCATATTATGATGTCATCTGTGTGCATCGCCATGGTCCAGTCGGGTGAATCCAAAAGCTTGAGGGGTAATTTAGGTTGATTACTAACACATATACTCCCACATAGCTTTGTGAGCACACCTACTTATTATGCAGAAATGCAGAATTCACTACACTGCGGTAATGGTTAGCGACAGTCAGCCGTGTGAGCCTGAAAGTATAAAATCTCCAGACTAGCAACAGTACCCCTTATTTCTCTTAAAAATCTGCCCCTAGGCCTTTGGTATTATTCATACATTGTTAAAAACACTGCTTACAGTACGTAACTTAAGCTGAGAGAAGACTGCAGACAAACTGGGATCAGGTTACGGAAAGCCACGCTGCGACAAATTAATGCACATGCAGTGCTGTGCATGCATAGGTGTATTCTCACCTTGGGTCATGTAGTAGTCAGTAGGTTCAACATAAGAACGAAGAATAAGAGAATCTTAAGTGAAATTAAGATGATGTTACTGATTGGGCGGGGCAGCAAATCCAGACATTTGATTCTGAATGCGTGTGGATCATGTATCCAGATGTTTGCTCCACAGTGAACACAAAGCTTACAGTTTGTATGTTGCCAGAGGCACACACACAGACCAATTTTATTAAAGGTTATTAAAGAGACTCGTTAAAAATCACGGTCTGATGAAGGATCTGAAGTTGTGTTTCTTGCTTCCAGCTGTTTGTAGAAGTCTTTCTGGTTAGTTCATTAAATATATACAACTTTGTAGAGATCCCTAGAGAAGCAGGAAGCATCGATTTGATATTTAGATGGGATATCGGTGGGATCTTTTTGCATTTGTATGTTTTTTTTTGTTTTGTTTTGTTTTGTCATTAAACTGATCAAATTAGTTTTCATGGCTCTTGGCTTTTGTCTCTCTCTTTAAACCAAGACTGATGTTGCCTTACACATGAAAGAGTCATTAGAGTTAATAATTCAACCTTGGTGTTGGACTGGTGTTCAGTATTGACAGATACCCCTAATTCAAGCCAGGTCAAGTCAGTGTTATTTATATAGCACTAAAGCAAAACAACAGTTACCTCAATGCGTTTAATATTATAAGTTGAAGACAGAGAAAACCCCAACAATCAGACGACCCCCTATGAGCAAGCATTTGGCAATAGTGGGAAGGAAAAACTCCCTTTTAACAAGGGGAACTAGGCTTACGGAGAGACAGCCATCTGCCATCACCAGCTGGGGTTTAAGCCAAGGTATCTGTTTCATATTGGAACCAGTAAAAGCTGGATCAGTGCATCCCGACTCAAAAAGAGCATTAACTCAACACCTATTAGGTTTAAATCCTAATCTTGTGTAAGGGGTCAGAAGCCCCAATATTGGAGTACGTTCAGTGATCAATTACGCTATCTCATCAGATTAAATCAGTATTTTAACTGATATAAAGTAGTATAAATTAAGCGGTGTTACGTAAGTAAAAAAAATAGCTGCTGACTTTTGCCTTCATGGGGAGTGGTGGTTGGACTTTTCATTTTCGGTGTGTGTGCGTTGTTTCAGATGTTGCTCGCTGTCCTCCCCGTCACAAACTAATCTTCCACTGAGTGTGGTGTGAGGGAGAAGAGGAAATGGGAGGATTTGGTTCTGCAGAATGAATACAGACTAAATCTCTGGTGTATGTGTTGGACATTGTGCATGTGTGTGTCACCGTGCAGCCTCTCCGCACACATGTTGAACCTTCAGAAACCCTAAACTGAATCAGCGAGCGCAGTATTTGCAGCACAGTTCAATCACGAGGTGACTTGGACTGTAAATTCTGCTTTTGAGCAGATTGTTTTCTTATTTGTGGATTGCATACATCTCTCCTACATATCTGCTTTCATACTATTTCTGTTTGCTAAGTTTTGACAGACATCAAAAAGCCCTTTCATAAAGTGCTGTTGACTCTCAAATGCGAAAGCCTGGAACGCCGGCAAGCGTGGAGAATCAATGAGGACGGTTTTCAGGGTGTTTTTAGAGCAATGGTGATTAATCTGGGAGACTCATGAGCGATAATAAGTTAATTTACTTGGATCAAGATAAGAAAAATGGACTTTACACACTGAATACTGCCTGAATAGAGAGCAGGTGTTTGTTGCTATGGTGCTCAAGTGTAAAGAAAATTAATTCATTAATTGCTCGACTCTTTTTCACTCCCTCGTTGCCAACATATTATCACACAGCTGGTTTTGTTTTCAGTAACTCCTCTTCCCGAGGCCTTAACCAGGCTGTGGTGCACACATTCATGCCTGGATCCTGCTTGGTGCGATCTTGCTGATGGAGGGGAAAAAATGACGCGTGGGTTATAAATGAGTGTAACTTTGACAGTATAGTATCACGAGGTCAGAGCGAGAGCTGCAGACCTGAGTGGCTTCATTCTTGAGCTCATCACATGAAGCTGAAGTGGGACAGATCACCTAATGGGACACAATGTGTGTTTCCGTGTGTGTGTGTGTGTGGGACTAATTCCAGTAATTCCACACGTCCTGCAGGGCTCGTATCTCATTTCCGGCCCTTAATGTAATGGACACATCCTTCACTACGCTTCATGTATCGCTTACGTTCTCTAGTACACACACCGGCGAGTACTTTGTCAACTGATCCAACTGCAACACGACAGTAAAAGTTAAACACACTTTGATGTGAATCACGCAGTAGTAAGTAAGGTTAGCAAAGGTCGACGAGGTACTCAGAAAGTCATCTGACTGCTAAGGGCACTATTTTGAAAACATGTCTGTCATGCATGACCTGCAGTTTGGAGATTATCAGCCAATGCAATCGGTAGCCAGTCAGGTTGGTTATCAAGGTGCATCTGTTTTTTGTTTTTTTACAGTTTTGAAGCTTAAAGGAAAGCTTTAAAGAAGTTTCCTTACTGGAAATACTGGGCAGCAAATTCACAGAGTGTTTAATAATAAACATGTGAGGGTTAAATTTGACTTTGATCAGGGGATATTTCGCAAAATTTCAGCAGGATGGTAGCCACACCCTGAAGCATTTTTCTCTTATCTGTTTAATGTGCTAGTGCAGGATATGCATTAGGTCTCATTGGGGCCTAAAGACTGATCGCCGAGCCCCTGGCAACCTCTGTTTTCTAGGGAAAATGTGTATTTCTCAGCGGTTTGGCTCAGCGAATAGTAGATGAGTGTTTGGCTTCTTCCATGCAAGTTGTGCATGCGGCAACCACTGTGTGACCAATTTTACCAATCTTTCAGCAGCCGCTCGCCAATCAATTGTAGGCGTACACATTTTTCTCCGATGACCAGCGGCTGCCAGGGTTTTTCAAACTTCTTTGTGTTATTGAGACCAAAGGAGTCTGTTTTTCAGGCCATGGGTTAAGGAATGGTCTCAAAAGCCCAGTCTGAGTCCAGCCCTTACACCCTCTCCCCACACACCTTCAGTCTGTTTCAGCGAGATGAGATGATGTGCGCTAAAAGGATGTGAGAAGAGCATCGTGGCAATAAAGATGCACAAAGGAGCAGCAAGCGAACTGTTGTTCAGCAACACTTTGAATAATGAAGTGTTGGCACTAGAAGTAACTTAATGAGACCTGCAGAGGTTTGAAGTGCGTGAGCATTTTCTATTCAGTTCCATTCATTATTTGTATATAGCGCCATATCACAACAGCAGTCATGTCAGGCTTAAAGAGACTCTGAATAATATGACAAAATATAAAGCTCTGCAATCCTGCGTCCTTTGGCTATATGAAATGCTAAAAATTCTAAATAAATGAATTTTAGTTCTCACAGGAGTGGCTTTTTTCATTTTCTTCACTAATGAATCTCTTTATTTCTCTCATCCACAAAATGACTCAGCTTGGGCTTAAATCATTTACTCTAGAGCCCCTTGACAGGACCTTAATTGTGCTGCTTTTTGTTCTGCGTGTGTGTTACTGGTGAGCTGCCCAGCCTTCGAATGATAATTAGGTAGTAAAACGTTGGCTAATGGCTCCGCACTCTGGTCATGTTTTGACTAACTAGTACCTTATTCACATGGATTCGGCACACAAGAACACAGAGGCAGCAGAGTGAATTGTATTGGCAGCCTGGTCAGTCAAAGAGGCGCCGCTGGACAGAGTAAGTGTGTGTGTGTGTGTGCGCGATTTGAGGCTTTCCACTGTCACAGGATTTGATAGAGGAGCATATGATTGCTACACCTGCACTTGCTTGCTTTTCACTTTTCACCACTTTAGTTACATTAAAAAGTCTCAGTTTGTTTGGTTTACACACACACATGCTTGTAACGACACACTTATCTCCCTCAGACACACACACAGACACACACACAGACAGACGTCTCACCTCCTTATAGGAAAGGCTCAAAGCAGATCATCCAAGCCAATCACCTTTCAGGAAGCAGGGATCAGCCAAAATCTCCTCAATTAATAACCTTCAGTGACCTGACTGTGATCTACCACAAACACACGCACACGTACGCACAGACATGCGCGCACTTACACGCACACACTCTCTCTTTTGTCGGTACTGTTTTTGCTCATTCTCTTCTCGAACAAAGCCCCTCGGCCCACCATTCCTACCTCCTCCGCGCTCCAGACTTCTTTCTTCGTCTGCTCTTCCTGTCTTTTCTCTCTCTTGCAGAGCGGGCTCTTTGTTTTGCGCTCTCCTTTTATTTTCACACCAGACTTTTATTTTTCTTTCTCACAGTCGTGTTCCTCTGGGGCGTACGAGCCGTGTTTGCGTACAAGGTGCTTGAACAAATGAAATAAATCACCTATGACTGTGACCCGAGCCATCCGTCAGATATAAAACAGAGTGCGTGATTAAATTTATTTAGATCAGAGCGATGATCTCAGTTAACTTGCAGAGCATAAATCTTGTCCAACTCCGACTCTTTTCTTTCTTTCTTATTTTTCTTGAAGTTGCCTTGAACTTAATGTGAGGACTGTGTTTGAATGTTGCATATTATGTGTGTGCATCATCAGAAACCTCCCTGGCTGATAAATGAAGCAAGCAGAGAAGTTCCCCAACCTATAAAGTGGCCACTTGAGGCTGGCGCCAAAAGTGCATCAATCCCCCCTCAGACGCGTCTGTTTAAAGTCTTTCACTTCGGTGGAAATCACCATGTTTATAGCCAGCTACAAAAATTAGGTCTCCCTATATTACAGTGATGGCGATTTTTGCACTATCAATTACTACTAATGCTCTGCTGGGTTCAGGAATCCTTTTAACCTTTTTTTTTAATATTTATTTTTAAATGTATGTGTATATATATATATGTAAGTTTTATGTCCTGGTAATCACTAAAATTTGAATTTATTATTAAACTACAATGTCCACTGTTGCATTGAGATATTTTAAGATGCCATTTATCCCAGATTTGGCAAATTCTTTCTTTTTCTTTAAAAAAAAAAAGTTTCAAATCCCATTTGTTTTTGTTCAATTGGAGATATTTTACGCTATCAGACATTCTGGCTAATTACTTTTATTTTACTTTATTGCATTTAGGTAGAAACAAATCAAAATAAAGTATATCTTATCTTAACCTAGATGATGCTTCGAGATAACTACCCCCTAAAGTACTATGATGGATAGCTGCGTACATAAATTGACAAAAATATGATTTACTGCTTTGTAAACTGTGTGGTTCAAGTAGTATCCTAGTACTGCGGGGCGATTAAAGGTTTAGTTTGTTTATTAAGATTTGAACTGGTTCATGACTGAAGTTGTAAGAAGATGCTATGTTATGGGGATTTACTCCTATCCCTCGTATCTGTCTGGTTGTTATTTCAGGCAAAGTGGCACAACACCAAGCGTAGTTATCTGACCAAATAAAGCACTCCTTGTGTCTCTTCCAAGTGACTCCTTGGTTTGTTTTACGGCTTTTTGCTGCACTTTGTGCGTCCTGCACGTCTGTTGTGCTCTGCCGCATCCCAGAATGCAAAGCATGCCTGGCCCAAACTTGCAGGGCACACCTGGTAATTCGGGTTGGATCACATTTAATGGTGAACAAACCGCTCTGCAGGTGGAATCGCCAGATGTGAACGCAGTAATCGCATCTGCACCTCTGGAAGGAGGTAGAGCTATGATTACCACACCAATGGGGGGGAATTGAGACAAGTTAATCGATATAAAAGCTAACGTGTGAAAACACTCAAGCGCCTCGTTCCATCTTAATGCAGTCTAACCTTCGGTAACACGTGTGCAGTAGCTTGGCGGTTGTTCTAAGAAATCCAGAGGAGGACAAAATGTCAAATTTCTACCCAGCAGTTGTTGAGATGCATCAGTCTGAAGACAGCTCTCCTTTATTTGGAAAACATGTGGTTTTAAGTTACAGTTTAAAAAGTGACAGGACATAAAGCTCTGGAAATTTGCCTGAAGCGGGTTTTGCTGTTTTTGATCTTATAGCGACAAATTATACATTAGTCCTGTGATGATGATGGTGTGTGTGTGTGTGTGTGTGTGTGTGTGTGTGTGTGTGTGTGTGTGTGTGTGTGTGTGTGTGTGTTTGCGTGTTTCCTGGGCAGTGTGCCAGTTCCGTGTATGAGCATGATCCCGGCTACAGAGCGCCAATTGTGCACTGTGGTATGGGATGTATGCTGGGCTCGGAGCGCGTCGGGCGCTGCCTAAAAGAACGGAGCTGCCACCCACCAACCCACTGGGGTTACTGAGTGCAGAAGAGGAGGAGGAGGAGGAGAAGGAGGGAGTGTTTCCCTCCGTTCACACACACTCATTCTTGTTTGCCCCCCTCCCTCCTAATACACTCTCCCAGGAAAGCTTCCCCTGGTGCTCTATTTGAGTTTTTGTGTGGCGTTTCGGCATTCTTCTCACTCTCTGTGTGTTTCCCTGTCTCTCTTATTTTCTCCGTCTGTCTGCTCTGCCATATAAATGTCTTTTCTCCCCTGCGCGTACACATCTCTCTTCTAGCACAGGGAATTGTGTTGATGTCAACACCTCCACAATGTATCTCCCCGTGTCGCCTCTATGATCTGTATGTGTCTGACTGTGTGTGTGTGT
>NW_005187716.1:339344-346267 GCF_000239375.1 Pundamilia nyererei
GGTGGGCGCTGGAGAGCACTAAGCTGATTACCCTCTACTAACGAGCCACTTCTCACATGGAGACCATGATTGTGCTCCTGTCTGGTTGTATTACTGTTTATTTACGTCGCCGTGTGCGATTTCAGTGCATGTTTGTGTGTTTGTTGTGGGTCGAGCTGTACCGAGGCCCGGACGGATTAGGGGATGAAGGTTCAGAGGGATGAGAGGAGGTTAAAGTGCATGGCAGGTCAGCTGAAGTGCTCACGGTGAAAACGGAGAGAGTTTAGTCTCATGCAGAGAAGGTCAAGTTATTCTCAGAGGAGACCGATTTACAGTCTTTTTTTTACTCCCTCACTTGCTTGGGCTTTGACTGGGATGTTTGAATTGGACCCAACTGAGCTGTTTTCCACTAAGTGACTGTTAATCTGTCTGGACAGTGCAGTTAATACAATCTCAGAGTGCCAGGCCTCTACCTTCAAATGGCACTTCGCACTACCACTTGAATTTGCTACGCGCTTGTATTGTTTGTGGTATTGTTGTGGTATTAATGGTATATTGTTCACGGTCTCTGCACAGTTGCACGATGGCCGAGTGCCACCTGCCCACGCCACATGTAAAGTTTCATTGGTCAGCAAGTCAAATGTGAACATTTGAGAACTAACCCTGAAAAATGTTTGCAGTGAAGTTCTTCTGGAGTCTATAAAAGAGAGGGGAAATTTGCAGGTGTACATTAACCATGCAGTTTAATCAGCTTTTATAGAGTTTGCTGATTCTGCAGTGATTGTGCTCGAGTGACCACTGCAGATAAAGATAATCTAAGTAGTGCCTTAAAATAAAGCAAGTTTAAAAAAACAACAACAAAAAAATCACTGTGGTTTTTCGAAATATTTTAATATTCTTTAAATTAATTTAGTTTTTACAGTTTTGCCAGGAGTGAAAAGTTTTGAAAAGTGAAACATGCCTCTAATGGCCAGTAGGGGGCAACAGCTCTGGTTGTTAATAAGGGAATCAGATTGTATAGAAATCTCTAGGAAAACATTTCTATTACGACCTCAGTAAACACCTTCCTGATTAATTTATGGTCTCAACAACTAGTTTCAAGTATTATTAAATAGAAAATTCATTGTGTAACTCATGATCCTGAGTCAAAAGAAGGGAAAGCAGGCTATGCTTTAAGGGTCGCCCGTTCTCATTGACAACTTGCTATCATAAAGCCTCAGTCACACTTGCGTACAGACTGGTTGGCAACTGTTTGTCAACCACTGGTCACTAGGGAAATATGTCATTGTATCCTAAAAATGTGTTGGTAAGTGGTTTCTTGAGTTTGCTGGCTCCTTTCAGGTGAAGTTGGTTGCAAAGAAGGTGCTGCACCTACTACCTCCTTGGGATTGCTTTGATGGCAAAGAAGTTGCCACGGTTACCTGTACTTCACATTGAAGATGCCAATTTGTCTGCAACTACTTGCTAACCAACCACAGAGTGCTAATGAAAGGAAATGAAAAAATCAGAAATGGTGAACCGTCACCTTCAGAGTAAAAGCTGTGGCTCGCCACTGCAGCCAACACATTTCAAAAGATAACCAGTCTCAATTTCCACTTTGTGCTGGACTTTTCACGGTTCCGAAACTACTTTATCCAAACTACCCGTGACCGTGGCGATCTGCTAACGACCAACAACAGCAGTCCTGAACAACTGGAAGGAGGTTTTCAGTGCAGCACCGTATACCTCTTTGCAATCAATTTCAGCTAGTAACAGTAATCCAATTTCAGCAGCTACTTGCAACTGATCAGGGAATATCATCATGTCATGTCTAGTTTCAATAAACCACAATCAAAGAGCTCAAATCCTACACTGAAATTCTTTGAATCAGTTTGCGTTGTCTTGGTTGCTGCTTGAGTAGATCTTGCAAACAAAATCCAAATCCTCACTTCAAAGTCATCTTGGACACAGCATATGACCTTCGTAAAATCAGCCCATAAAATCATCTGTCACAAGGTAAATTTAGATGTCTCAGAGGGAGTAAAGTTGACAGGAGAAATATGTTTCAACCACTAATAAGGGTGAGCAAAACAATAAGAGAGCACGAGGTCTTGAAACAGCTGACTTTTGCATCAAGTAAAAAGCAGAAATTTGCGTGCAGCTGGTCACAGTTCAGCGTTCAAGTGCGAGATGTTTCTAGTTTATGACGCCAAACACCGGAAACCCAGATGCAGTTGCTTCCTTTTTCCCTAAAGTTAGCAAACTGTGTTTTCTTTGAGAGGAAACTGGTATTATGCGTAATGCTGCAGTTTGTTGCATTACACAAAGAAGAGTGGGGTGGGGGGGGGGACTCATGGGTACACTACTGAGCAATGCTTGAGCACCATAAAAACAGTAGGAGGCATCTAATTATTCATAAAACCATATAAAAAGGGAAGGAAAATATGAGTTAAAAAAGTGAAAATGTAGTTTATTGTTGATAGCTGAAGCTTCTTATACTTGCCACACAAAACCGTGAAGCGCAAACAATGAATTGAGGATCTTGGTATGAGTTAAGCCAGCCTTTCAACATCATATAGGTTGCTCAACCCTGACTGCCTATAGGGGAGCCTATAGCCTTGAATTGCGTAATCGAGTTCAACGAACTCTGTTCAGGAAACCAAGCCGCCAAAGGGCTCGGTCTCTGATGTCACCTCAGAGAAACGATATTTCCCAGTTTTAACATATGGCTGTACCCCCCAGCTGTTCCCCGTACACACACAAATGTACACTTCCTCTAACTGCGATGGTGCAGGAAGATGAAGTAAACTCCACACGCAGGCCCCCGAGCTGATCGCTTTCCCGAGATCTTTAAAGTTTTCTTTATGGTAACAGCAAGGAGGAACAAACAGTACTTCGACCTGCCTTATGTAACTCCTCGGTGCAGACCGAGCGAAGGAGCAGATTTGTTTGCTTATCGCTGCCATTATTGGCTTGAGAGCGGTCGTTAACCTTTAGAAAGCAGCCTCACCTCGACGTCACCTCGTCGTCAGCACCATAACTGGGCCTTGGTGGTAGAACTAACAGCTTCCTGTGCTTTGCAGGGTTTTTTTCCCATTAAATTGCCCAAATTACTGCTGGGAACAGAACGTGTGTGTGTGTGTTTATAGAGGCAGTTAAGCATATGGGTTCTCTGACTGTAGTTAAGTTTATTCTTTTCATTTGAAGTCAAGTTTTGCCTTGTTGTGAACCTGAACCCTCAACTCACTCAATCAAAAGCTGATTAATTAACATATGTTCAGGATGTATTAGAGGTTCTGGTTCTTTTGTCTTGTAACTTTGAAAATGTGCTTTTTTAGCATGTGGTTAAACACATCACACACTATATCTTACTGCCAGCAACCCGTTAAAAAGGAAGCTGAAGCATTGATAAACGCGTGTGCATTCCAATCATTGCATGTTGGATCGTGAAAACAAAAGTTCCTCTGAGGCCAAGGGATACTATTACTAGAGAGTCATACATGCTTTAGTGGTATGCAGCTAAATCTAAAGCTTGAGAAGTCGACTGTGACTTGTCACAGTGGTAATTAGGCAGGTTTAGTGAACTGTCAGTTGTCAACTTAAGTAAAATAGTATTTATTTGCTTTTTATCTTAAATAATTGGTGTTAAAATATTAGCATTTTATTTTATTTTTTAGAAAACGTCTCAACGCCAATATAAAGCATTAAAACCATATACATTATACAATGTAGAGCCTTCTTGCCAGAGTAGCTCTGACCTTTTGGGACATTTTAAATTGGGAGTGGGAGTGGATCCTTTGGGTCCCATGATTTGCAGGGTGAGGCCTCCGAGGATTCTTTCTGTCGTCACCCTGTGAGGTCAGCAGTCACTGATACCATCATCACAGCAGCTACATGGTTACGCTGAGCTCTAATTTACCCACGCACCCAGACGCTTCCTTGTTGCAGGTGTTGGTTATATGTGGAGATGATGATGTTGTACTATAGTAAGGCAGATTATATTTAGCATGAATCTAATATTAATAATATGAATTTGTATTAGTAATAATACAAATTTATTGCATTAATGGTCTTGCTTAGCAGGCTTATCTGACCATAATCAGTCCCTGACGTCATCATCCACCAGCTGGGCAAACTGTGCTTGTTTAGGCACATCTCACTGCTGCTCAATCAGATTGTGAACTGGGAGGTTTGGTTCTGAGTCGACCCCCTGACCTCTTTCTTGTGTTCCTCAGACCATGCTTGAGTGATCGTTGCAATGTGACAGGACATGCAATGAGTTATGTGCATGCAGCAACCTGTAAGTGGGTGATGCGTGTCAAAGTGACGGTCAGTATTTGGTTCATTGGTGTATCTCTGGAGACAGTCTTGGATAGTTAAAAAGAAGGAAACTGCACGGGGATTAAAGGCCGGTATAGCCGGTATGTTGGCTGCTTTGCATGGCTTTAAGGCAGCACGCTCGTGTCTCGAGACGTGCACGATGCTCAGAAATGACACCGAAAACTGCAGCTTGCACTGTCGGATGCGACATTGGTTTCACTGCTTGGCGCCATCCCAACAGTGGGTGAACGGCGAGCATTACAGCACCATAACACTGAATCGGCGACGGATGATGCAAATGGTGAGCTCTAGAGTGGAATCAGGTGGGTGGATGACATTGGAGAAGTTTTATAAAATATGTTAAGGCTTCATCACTGGTTGCATTCAGTTATCATTCACATCGAGCTTCCATCAAAACCCAAATTATTAGTGTTGTTGGGATGAAAATGCCACGTTCGTTTGAGTTTAGCCAGCCTGAAATCATGATGTTTACCTGGATTTGTTTTCTTGCCACTCAAGCGGTATGTGCTGTGTGCCCTTTGGTGTGCCAGATTTAAATGATGTGGAAACCGCACCCATCCGGCACAAGCTGGCACTGCATCAGTTGGTATTTGGCATTTGAGATTTCAGATCGTCTCCACACATGCTGATACCTCTCCACGGTGTTTGGATTCAAGCCTTGTAAGTGCTCCTGCCTGTGTGTGTATGTGGGTTTGAGTGGTTTGTGAAACTTGAGTGCTTTTGTCTTGAAGACTGCTTCTGTCAGTCTGATAAAGACCATCTATGGAATCTACAATTAAACTGCGCACAGACGCACACTCACACAGAGCTGTTAACACAATGTTCTTCCCCACCGCGGGCGTCACAGCACCCAACCGGAGCAGTTAAAGCCTCGATTTGGCAGCGGAGAGGAAATGAAAGGCGCTTAACTCTCCTGTTTACTCATTAGTCATACCTGGCCGAGAACAAACAAGTGCACGTGGAAAGTGATGGATGTTGAGGAGAGAGGAGCGGATGGGGGTGGGAAGGAAGGGATGTGCGCAGTGTTTACTGTTGATGTTCTTGTTGAATTTCATTTGCCATTAATGAAACTGTTTGTATTCATTACCAGTTGTCAGCCAGGAGAGCCGAAAGAAACATGACGCAAGCTTTTTCGCCCCCTTTACACGTGTGCGTCGTACATGGCTGGTCGACGATGTCTACTGATGTGTAAAGCACGCTCGTCATCAGCGATTGTGTATGCTCGTTGCGAGGCAGTTCGCTGTGAGCTGATGACGCTGATGGCTTTTCTTTTTTTCCTTTTTTGGGGCGGGGGGAGTTAGGCAGAATATGAATGTGAATCACCACCAACTGTTCAAAACAAGACAGGGACACACACACAGAGGTGGTGGTCGGCCATGCGTCATGACGCAGCTCATTCACATAACATGAGGGCTGAATATCCACGGCAATCTTACTTTGTACAGGTGTGAGGGAGTGTAGCTCTAAGTCAGAGGAATGCAAACATACCTTCCATTGATTGAAAAACCTGCTTCATTGTGGCAAAAACGAGGCGTGTACTGAGGTTAGATTGTTTAACATGATAACTCGTCTTCTATTTATTCATCAAATAAGGAACTTTAAATAGAAACCGCAGACACGAGCGTTACCAACACCTCAAAGTAGCCAGTCCCCTCTGACAGCATCATTAAAATGTCAGTTATCTATTAAGTCGACATTCACATCAATCTTAGATCCTTCAGCACAGCGTCGATCCCAGAAACCCAAAGTCTGTCAGCCCAGCGGCTCGTGGTAGGGACAATTGGAAGGGAAGCGTAAATCCACTTTAGACATGGGAATTTGGGAATTGGAGAGCAGGTAATAAGAAGCTACTCCCTGCATCAGCTAGGATTAAACAATCACCGTATCCCAAAAGGTTGATTCTGTTCATCTGGATGTAGCATTTTCAGAGGGAGGATCGTTTCATCACTTATCCAAGTGACTTCTAAGTGCACAATAACTAAAACCAGCCCACTGAATGGTAGGGTGGGCTGGTTTCAGTCATTGTGCAAATGTACTGTTTATAAGATTGGGGAAATGGGCAGTCAGCTGACACTGAAGAAATCACTTGGATGAGTGACGAAACATTTCTCTCACTGAAAACGCTACGTCCAGATGAACAGAATCAACCTTTTCGGATCTACTTACCTGGATGATTGAGCATCACCGTGTCTGTTGTATGGCTGACTGGTAAGAACAGTATATTTGTTAGACTATGACTCCCAGAGTGCATCTGCCAGTGACCACTGCAAACTTTAAAAGGACTTTTCTTTTTAAGTGTTGATTTCAGTGCATGGTAAACAATGAGGAGGTGGAAGGCAGCTGGAGGTCGAGCAGGTGTTTTTTCTTGCACGTGTCAGTAATGTTGTTGTTTTTTTTATACTTGTCAGAAGTCAAACAAAATCCCATCAATCCCCGAGGCAGTGCTCCATGTTGGTTGAATTTACATACTCAGAACTAGACATTCAAACAAGCTCTGTGAATGCAGTGCACTGTGCGGTACATTGTACAGGGAGTGCAGAATTATTAGGCAAGTTGTATTTTTGAGGAATAATTTTATTATTGAACAACAACCATGTTCTCAATGAACCCAAAAAACTCATTAA
>NW_005187716.1:347460-394340 GCF_000239375.1 Pundamilia nyererei
CCTGTCAAGTCCTTCTTTTGACCCATTTTGCCAAAGGAAAGGACGTTGCCTAATAATTATGCACACCTGATATAGGGTGTTGATGTCATTAGGCCACACCCCTTCTCACTACAGAGATGCACATCACCTAATATGCTTAATTGGTAGTAGGCTTTCAAGCCTATACAGCTTGGAGTAAGACAACATGCATGAAGAGGATGATGTGGACAAAATACTCATTTGCCTAATAATTCTGCACTCCCTGTATATAAATAGTAAAAACACAGCCGTGTCTCTTATTTTTATTCATGTATTTCTTATGAACTGTGTTTCTTATCCAGTTAGTGGCCATAATAATGGGCCAGGCCAGCCGCCACAGCTGCATGGCTGCCCAACTCTCCAAAACACACACAGACATATAATCACATACTCATTTCATACTCCTGCTCCAGCTCATTGCAGCTCATTGATTCAGAGCTTACTCCATCTCCTGTTATTGTGTCACTCGTATCCATGTCAACGTTTCGCTCGCTCCTCTCTAGCCCGTCTCCTTTTCTTGTTTCAACCTGCGTGCAACCGTCCAAACACGGCACGCATGTGAGGCGACTGGTGCAGTGGATTTGCATGTTTGATCTCAGGAAAGCGTTTTGCAAACCAAGCTGGCGTGATTGGAGTGGTCTGTAGGAACTTGTGGTTTAATTTTGAGCTGTGCACGAGTCCTGTCATTTCATTTCTGCCATCAATCAAATTTGGCAAAAACTGCCAGCGTTCAACTTGCATGAATCGACTACTTTGGTGGCCTTGCAAGCCAACAAACGAGTCCCCAAACATATTATCACCTTATAACTCCCTTTACGGCTAATTTGTTAGCATGCGGTTGCTCATTTACACATCCAGCAGACACAGAGTGACATTCACTTCGGTCAGCTGTTGAATATTAGTCTAGTACAAGTCCTTTTAATTCTGTTTTGATCTCCAGTCCTTAGCAAGTGCAGGGAACAGCTCGGGATGAGTGTAGCTCATGCTGAGGAGGTGCTTCGAACTATAATGGGGAGCAGTTAGGGCAGAAGGAGAGGAGGCGTTTCCTCTTGTGGAGATGAGGCGATGGCAAGTGTCAGTAGTGGAGAGTCCAGAAGGTTCTTAGATAAATATTTGCTGTGCATGTTGGCCAAGTCTGCTGTCTACCCACAGTCTCACACACACACACACACATCCCCACACACACACACACACACACACACACACACACACACACACACCTACGCTCTCACGTGCATGCCTGCACATTCGATCACACTCGTCCTCGGTGTTTGCACACGCATATATATGCAGTCACACAGAGCTGCACTTCTTTCAATAAAGCTGCACATAGTAACTTAAAACCAGCAGAGCTGTTGCCGTATGAAGCGGCAGAGGCGTCTCTATTAATAATTACACAATTCATCATCAGATTGGAGCAGAGGCCAGGAGCTGTCATGAACACACACAGACACACACGGAGGCACTGTGAAACACAGATTGGCATCAGTTTCCAAACACACGGGACACAATTTCCAAACTGAATTCCAGATTCCACACCGTCAGCCCCTTTTTTGTCATTTTAATGATCCAAAGGTTCATGAGTTCTTCTCTGGGTCCTCTGTCACAGCAGAGCACTCCTATCAGGTGATGAAGACCTATAGAGGAACTGACCGAGATGGCACCGGGAAGTGAAGGCTTTAATTGAGAGTCATCTCAACTATAGCAAACCTTTCTTTTTTTATTGTTTATACAATCTTTTTTTTTTTTTTTTACAACATTTTTGCAATTAATAATAACTCAAGCCAGCTGCAATAGAAGAGTCAGTATATCTTGAGGGTGGAACATTTTGTAAATACCACACTGACATGTTGGCACCTGAGCTGATATGGCAAATTTATTAGGAAAAGGCCACTGTTTATTAAAATAAAAGCAGGCACAGCCTGCAGCAGCTAAGTGGTTACACTGATTATAAAACATTAAAGTTGCAGAATGGAAAACCAGAACAATTAGCTTCTGTACTTACTCCTGTAACAACAGGAAAGTGGGGCTACAATTTTACACAGGCTCAACAGAACTGGACAACAGAAGATTGGAGAAACGATGCCCGGTCTGAGTCTCGATTTCTGCTGCGACATTCAGATGATGGTATCCAAATTTAGTGCAAAACAAAACTGAAAGCATGGATCCATCCTGCCTTGTATCAACGGTTCAGGCTGCTGCTGGTGTGATTTTACATCTTCTTCACTGATGTGCCAAAAAAACACTTTGGCTGAATTTTGCTGTTCTGTCACAGCGAAGCAAGAAAAGACACAAATGTCTCAGCAGCAGCTCGGCGGCTTTGCTTCAAGATGGTGCAACAGCTTCTTGTGTTTCACTTCGTTTGTCCGTCCACATCGGAGAACCGGAGCAAGCTGTTCGCTGGCATTCTGGGAAAGGCCTTACACGGAAGAGAGGATCCCACCTGCTCATGTTATCACTCAGTATATCACTTCACTCAGGATGCCACCGTCGTGTGTGTGTGTATACGTGTGTGTGTGTGTCAATGCTCAGTGGGGCCATCGGCATTAGCAGAAAGTGGCAGAACTGGTGGAGCGGCACGACACAAAGACGGAGAGA
Source organism: Pundamilia nyererei (assembly GCF_000239375.1). Lineage (NCBI taxonomy): Eukaryota > Metazoa > Chordata > Actinopteri > Cichliformes > Cichlidae > Pundamilia > Pundamilia nyererei. The sequence continues at coordinate 350,077 of NW_005187716.1, forward strand.
AATCACCGGTCTGAATCAGCAGACAGTGACTGCGTGTGCGTATGTGTGTGAGTGAGAGTGGGAGAATGAATGAGATAACGTCCACAAAAACCCTTTGGTCCCGTTGGCTTTCGCTGTGTCTGCGCTCTCCAGGGACAGGACGTCCCATGTCAGATTTCACTACGGTTGCCAGTTTCTGTTACACAGTTTAAACGCTGCATTTGGAGCAACGGCAGGAAGTTTCTGCTCAAACTGGGTTCGAGTTTCTCTGCAGTGGTTGTTTTTTCTTTCTAATTTTTTTTTAAAGTCACTCATTTCAACAGTTAGGAAAATCCTCGGATGCCCTGAGGGGGATCCGACGTTTGGACCTACAGTGGGATCATCTGGTTACAACACACTGATGTCTGCAGCATGAGCTGTTTGGAAAAATTAATACACTTTTTAAAAAAGTTGGTCAAAGGTTAAGAAGCAACTCGCACAGGCCCGGACTGGTTTGTTGTTGCAATAAAAAGACTAATTGTGACCTTTGGTGGTTATTTCTATTTATGGGTAAACTACACGGAGGCAGCGTCTTTTTGTGTCTTCATGCACCACTCTGCGTTTAGTCATTAGTTATTATTATTCCCTGGCTCTCGTCCACAGTGTGCCTTTTGTGTTGTCTCCCTCCCATCACCACCATCCAGTCTTGACTTCCCCTCCCTGATCCTGGTTCAGAGGTTTCTTCCTTTTAAAAAGGAGTTTGTCCTTCCCACTGTCGCCAAATGCATGCTCAAAGATTGTTGTTTGATCGTTGGGGTTTTCTCTGTATTATTATAGGGTCTTCATCTTACAATATAGGGGGCCTTGAGGCGACTGTTGTGATTTTGTGCTGTGTAAATGAAATTGAATTGAAATTTGTTTACTAATTAACAGCAAACAATCTCCCTACAGTTGTCCAGAGGTCAAGATAACATGTTTAGATGCAATTTTTCTGTCCAAACCCAGCAATAATCAATGTATAATGACTTGAAATAGGCAAAAAGTGGCACAGTAGTTAGCACCATCACTTCACAGAAAGATGGGCCCAGGTTTGAATCCCCTCACCTCCCCATGATTGCTGGGATAGACTTTAGACTGTGACCCTGTGATGGATGGATGGCCCGAGAAAAGTGTCTCAAACTTAAATGACAGAAGCGTAAGCAGATGTGTCCAGTTCTTAGTGACTGACTTGTCTTTACTGCTCTGGTGCTGAGATACAAGATGCATTTAATAAGACGGTGATGATTTGTTGTATTTCTTTTAGCTTTTTGGCGTTGTCCATTCATTGCAGGAGTTGCTGTTATTTTCTCTCTCTTTATACTTTATTAACGTCTGGGTTTCTGCAGAGGAACACTGAGCGTCTAGATCAGGAAGAAAGCAGCCAGTAATCAGCTTTACTTGTTGACACTGATTTTCTATGAAAAGGTTTAAGCCACCCTGTGAAACAGACGCTTGTGTATTCTCACTAAAGCGTTTGGGCTGCACATAGGCAGCCACTGACTCTGTAGACCTGATTTCCTCGGGCATCTCCTTCCTTAGTTTTTGGGCTGTGAATGCTGACACGGGCTTATATGTGACTAAAAGATCAGGGAGGTCGTACACCAGAGGCTATGAAGAGCTTTAAAAGCCAGAAGTGAGATCTCAAAATTCAGAATCGTACAGGGAACGAGTTCAAGGTGTGATCTCGAGGCTGAGTGCAAAGTTCAGAAGCTCACTGTCGTCTGTTTGAGGCAGGTGTTGAAATAGCGATGGTGTGACGTGATGAAACAGAAGATTTTTTTCCCAGTATGTTTCTCAGGTGATGAGAAAGCTGTAGTGTGCAAAGGCCAGCATGTTGGCCTGGCGGCATAACAAACTACTTGTTCGGATATTGTTCAAGGATGAGCTAAAAATACTCGGATGCGAAGCGGCACATGGGACAGGACGGTGGATGTTCTTCTCCCCCCTGACTCTGCAGTGCTGCTCTGTCTCTGTCCATCTCTTCCTGTCCCCACACATTCCTGTGCTGTAACACGCCCACTCAGGCTTTCCCACTGCGCTGCTGCATAATGGAAAGTCTCTGGAGCCTTATACAGGCCTGTCTCTGAACCTCACAGAATATAGGAACAAATTACCACCTTTAATAAGCATTTAGCTTTTAATACCATTTAAAGAGTGCTATAGCTTTTCGCACTCATCTCATAACCTTGTGTGTGTGTGTGTGTGTGTGTGTGTGTGTGTGTGTGTGTGTGTGTGTGTGTGTGTGTGTGTGTTTTGCAGGTGTTATTTTCAATGTAATCTTTGCAACTTTACACCCTCCTCCCCCCGCACGCGTCATGTTATGTGTATATATACCTTACCCTCTCGCACACCTGGTTAAATAGCTACAGCAGCTATGCTACGAGCTGCTGGAGGCGTGATTGACGGCGGCAGAGCTACAGAAGAGGCAGGCGTGAAAATGCAATAAGCGTCAACTCGTCTTTCAGCACCACGCAGTCTGCTCACCGCTGTCAGCTGCACGGATGTAACGCATGGAAATTTACAGCTGAGCATAAAAGGAAAATGTTGTATTCAAATGAAGAGATATCTTCAGGTGATAAAAAGCTTTGATTAAAGATGGATGGTTAGCGCCTTAATTCTCATTATTTCAAAGGTGGTTAAGCATCGCGTGGAGGTGCTCGTTCTGGAGCATACTGATTTCAAATACTCGTGTTTTGGTGAACACGAGATGCTGTCTTAGTCCCAGAAGAGTTTTTCCCAGGAAAACCTTCCCACTCTGTTTGTACCGAACAGCATGTGCAGAAAATGTAACGTTCTGTGCTGTAACTCAATCAGCCACAACATTAAAACCATTTAATGGGGATGTTACTTAAAACTCCTACATGAGCGTTTTTGCGGGCCATGTGAAACCGCATCATAAACAGCAGCAACTTCCCCATTGGGATAAGCCCCCCCCCCCCTCTGCTGCACTGCAAAAAATGCAGCAGAACAGCTTCACAAAAACCATAAATTTCTCAAGGAATTGCTCAGGGCACCACAGTCTCCTAGCTAGGGCCACTCCTAAAGAGAGTTTTAATGACGTGGCCTACTGGTGACCATCTTATTGTACTCACCTGACTTACTGAGTTTATGCAGACTATTAAATACGATGGGGACGGGCTTGAGATCTGATTCTGGATGTAATCAGGAGATAAAGAATTATTTTTGCCTAGTTTCCAAATATCTCAGAAAACTGAAATATACAAGAGCTCAGTTCAGATGAGGTTAAAATGTGGCTGTTTGAAACCGGTTTTAACGCTTTTGCATTTTCTCGTTTTGACTTCAAACAAAGGAGGAGGAAATTAGTGTTCTTAGTGTACGGAGGCCCAAAAATGCCAGAATAACAAGTTATTGAACAAAACAATTAGTATTAGGATTTAAATCAAATGAAAAATTTGGAAAAAAAAAATCTAGCCAATAATTTTTAATTGATTTTAAGAAATGACAAAAACTGACAGCGGAAGAAATGAGCTTTTTCCAAAGGATGGCTGGCATCTACCTTGGAGAAGGGGTGAGGAGCTCAGCCATCTGAGAGGGGTTTGGAGTAGAGGCACTGGAAACCTGGCCTGGCCAATGGTACAGTAATGTTTGGTTTGTGATTTTAATCAATTATTAGGTGGTTGCAAGGCATGTGATTAGATAAGAACCTGTAGCGGCCTAAAATATTTGGGTGTGATGAGTTTGGTTGCTCAACTCCTGATTGAACAAGGAGTTCAAGAACAGACAGAACATTTGTGTATTGTAGTAAATGTTTTTGTTTCTGTATTTCTTTCTACATTTCTACTGTAGGTATTTTTTTATTTTCCAATTCGGGCACTGTTGGTCTTCCGTATAACTCTTCCATTTGTTCTTTTCTGTGCAAAAATGACCACAGTGTGCTTGCATTGAATGTTTAAAATGGCAACAGTAGTATCTTTAGCAGTTCTTGTAAGACGAGCTGGTTGCAGCTGCCACCCACAATGAAGAAGCCATTTTCAGATTTTTTTATGTATTTATATTTTCCCACACCCACCTCTGAAGCCCCCACGAGCCAAGCATTAGATGCTCAGAGGAAGATTTTGGTTGCAGTATTACTTTTACCAAACCGTCATCCACATGCGCGCCAAATCCATGACTAACAAATAAGTACGGTGAAATCAGACGCTGTGGTCAGAGTGCAAACATTAAATCCTTATAACTGACAGACTTTCTGGCGTCGCTGGAAGAAATAAAATGGGGTGACACGGGAGCTGTCCTGTCGGTTCAGCCTGCCAGTTTTCGTCTATCCGTGTATACGCAGCTGTCTTTGACGCTGGATCCCGGCTCATGTTGCGCCGTTTCGCCTCTTAGCTGCTCGCCTTGCCTGCAGGATAGATGATTTAATGGAATCAAGTATAATAACAGTGCAGAAGGATTTCGGGAGCTCAAGTCGCTGGCTTGAAAAATTGCATCCATCGTGGAAAAACCCTCAAGAGATTCTCTCATTTGAAAAGACTTTAATGATCTCCAGAAGAATATTCTTGGCTTTTTGCAATGTGTAGGTCAAAGGTCGTGGCTTCTTGGCTACTTTTGGAGTTGCAAGGAATTTGCTGTCTTGCACAAAGAGATCGCAGCACGCTGGAGGCATTCAGTAAGAACGGATTTGTACATTTTCTGCTCTGCGACCTATGAGATGCTCACAGAAGGATGAGATGCAGTGACGAGCATTGATGCTTTCTGGTGATTTTTCATTCATCTGTTCCTGTGTGAAGTTCATAGATCCATCTAGTGCACATGTGTCTTGCTCTCATGAAGACGGTGACACTGACAATGCTCTTTTTGTACAGTCTGTTTTTCAACCAGCGCCACTTTCCATTGATTGTAAACACATGATGGACTCTAGCGCGGGTCTGGCCAATTTCCTTTAGCATAAAATATGATTTAAACCAAACCAAGTGACCAGTGCACTCAGTGACTCACATCACGTTGCTGGGAGCAGCCTCCGTGTCTTGTGGGAGCCGGGGCGGCATGAAAATGACAGACTGACACAGTCGATTTACGACAGGAGAACAGGGTGGCTTTCAATTTTAGCCAGCCCTCGATTGAGACATCACATAGACCCAGACTCTCCTAATTACACACACACTTTCTGACACACAGGCGGCTAGAGAACAGTTATTGGCTAGACACTGTACTCCGGAGGCAGATAGCCTTGTCTAACCTCTTGATTTAAACAGTCTGGGAGAATAGTGAAAGAGAGCCACACACACTCACACAATCGCCACCGCGGTCATTATCCTATTGATTAGCCAACAGATGGAGAAACGATGCTAGGAAGTGGATGAGATCGATTAACACGTCCAAGGCGACGGCATGGGGCAGCCTGGGGAAAATAAGATATCTGATTAGTGTGACCAGGAGAGGAAGCACTGCACATGTAGCCGCGTATAAAAGGCTGTATGTGTAGACAGCTGTTTCACATTTTTTTTCCTGTATAATTTGCCACGTCTGTGCAGAGGAAAGGTCGTTATTAAGTGAATGTCATCTGCGCAATTACAGCATCTCCCAGAGTTTGCATGTGTGTATCCATGGCAGAGCTGCAGCACTAACAAGAACGTGTAGCGACACCCTGCTCTGGATTCTCATGCCGGATAGCTCGGTTATGTTGCTGCTTTTCGAGCTGCTCCGCTCTGATTTAGGCCGTCACGGCTTGGCCGGCTGGCGGGCACCGTCTGTGCTGAGGCACGCTAAATATAGCTCACTGCACCAGGAAGAAGACAAGCTGGGGGGAAGACAGAGAGAGGGAGGGGGTGTAAATACAGAGTACCCTCAATTGCAATTAGAGAGTCAAGCAAGGCTGGGAATTTTTTAATTTTTTTTAATTTTAAGAAAAGAGACTGGGAACTCTCTCTGAGCCTGTCCTCTTTACTAGCCTTGTGCTTTGGTTATTTTGGCACTCGGCGGCTTAAGTGCCTTCAGTGTGAGTCACCACATTTGACTGAACCAGTTTAGAGGGCACTTACTGACCTTTATGGTCGTCATAATTGTGCTTCCAGTACAAGGTGCAGGAGCTGTGGTTCGCATCTTGCATTCATTGTTTATTTACAACACGCAAGACCTTTAAAGCAGTTAGCCTGTACTCTGTTGTTATCTACTCCACAATACAACAACCTGACATCTGGCTTGAAGGTCCATACACACCACGGGAAAACTGAAATCTTGAAGGAATAATTGCACATCTAACCGAGTTATATGTGTCTAATGCAATCAATGTCAGACTGCACAACATCAGTCCGGAGGCCTGTCAGACTGCACAGTGTTGAGTCAGCCAGTGTTTTCTGATTCTTTTCATCCTGCATCCTGACTGGTTGGTCCATTTTCTCCACTGAGGTTTCAGAAAACCCTCACAGAGTTTTAAGCCTTGAACCAAGCTAACCTGCTAAGAGGTGAATCGTGACCATAAAGAGATTGGATCTCCATCAAAAAATAACAAAAGAAGAAAAAGATAAGATTGTGTACATAAATACTTTTAACAGTGGAGGAACTACTTATCCTTGACCTGTATCCCAGTGGAAGCTGTTCACTTAAAAGAAGCAATAGTCATAAAATACAATAAGTTAAAATTGCAATGTGCAAACTTGCACATCACTTTGCATCTTAAGGCCGGTCACATACTGATAATCCAGGCTCCAGTTGCCTAGGTAACACAAGTTACCAGTTTACTTCCAGGTCACATGTCAATTATATTTTTACTCTCATTGGTAGTTACTTCAGCTACTCTCCTCTAAGTTGACCAAAGCTCGTCTTTGTTCCCGTGTCACCGGCAGCTATGTCATTTGAAGTTGCAAAAACTCATTCAGTTTCTATCGTCTCCAGGCCACCACATCACTGCAAATTGCTAACTAAAGATCCAGCTTTAATTGTCATTTGAATGATTACTATCTTAAAACTTTATTCAGCTTAAATATTTCAGATGCAACATACAAATCTGAGGCCATGGTCCTCAGCCGGAAAAGGGTGGAGTACTCACTCCCGGTCAGGGACGAGTTCCTGCCCCAACTGGAGGAGTTTAAGCATCTTGGGGTCTTGTTCACGAGTGATGGGAAAAGGGAGCGGGAGATCAACAGACGGATTGGTTCTATGGCTGCATGATGCGGATGCTGTACTGGTCCGTCGTGGCGAAGAGAGAGCTTGTGCGTAAAAGCGAACCTCTCAATTTACCAGTCAATCTGCGTCCCTACCCTCACCTATCGTCACAAGCTTTGGGTATTGACCGAAAGAGCGAGATTGCAGGTACCGGCGGCAGAAATGGGCTTCCTCCGAAGGGTGGCTGACATCTCCCTTAGAGATAGGTTGAGGAGTTTGGCCATCCGCGAGGGGCTCGGAGTAGAGCCGCTACTCCGCCACACCAAAAGGAGCCAGCTGAGGTGGTTCTGGCATCTGATAAGGATAACTCCTGGGCGAGGTGTTCTGGGCATGCCCCTACGGGAGGAGGCCCCTGGGGCAGACCCAAGACACGCCCCCCCTAACAGATCACAAACCTGGATGACTTAAGACACACCCACACAATACACAGACCTGCTAGAGCTGCAGTGTTCCTGATACGTGGCATCAGTGCTAAGCGCTCCATCCACTTAGTAGTAAGTGGATGGAGGGTGCAGACTCCCCCTTGTATAAAAACTATTTTAGCTCACTTCTGCACTGCAATCATCGCTGTACACTGACTACTAAAGCTGTGACCAGGGTAACCTAACATGACACGGCACAGAGGACCCAAGACTGACAGATGGCTCTGGATGTCATGTGATTCTGCTGCTGTCTCTACTGTGGAGCAGAATTATGCAGCTAATCCTTCCAACGGCGCAAAAAAAAAAAGAAAAAGAAAAAAGAAGCCATGACTACTTTTCAGACTTGACATTTTGAATAACTGCAGCAGTGACATTTCCCCACATACCTGTGTGCTCACATGTGGGGCATGTGCTCAGGAAAATGCAACATGGGATCTAGAACTCTGTTTTCCCACGTACGGGCTTGTGCGCACACACACACTCTCACACACACAGTTGCCTGTAGCCATAGGTGTCCTCACTTTCTCCCTCCCTGCTGTTCCCTTTATCTCCTTCTTCCTGTCTGAGTCTTTCTTCCAGCCCATTTAGCCGCACTACGTATTCAAGTTGTTCGTTTTAGGGTCAGCGTGTTCCAGAACTGATATCACACATTACATATTAACCAGATAAGGAGGAGACACTTTGTTTACATAACATTTCTTTCATCTTCTTCATATCTGAGGTGTGTTTATACGATTTGTAATCAAACCTCTCTTCTCTGGCTTTTCTTCTAGAGTGCTGATGTCGGTGAATCGTCCCTGGGGAAAACAAAGGCTCCGCCTCTTCATTTTGTGGCAACCTATCGCATCGAGAGAGCAGCTGGATCGGACACGGTCCTCAAGCACTTTGTCAGAGACTGATGGAAAACTTCTTTTCTTTTCTTTTTTTTCCTCTTCGCTTTCATCTAGTTGGTTGTGGAAACCAACAGGGATGTGTGCCAAATGACATTCTTAAAAAGCTATTTGCTGCTCTCATTCCTTGAGTGAAACCCGTCAGAGGAGGGTACAAAAATGGAGAACAGTGTTTTTTCTTTTTCTTTTCTTTTTTCCTAATTGGAAGAGCTCCAATTATAAAGAATACAACGGTTGATGAAAAAGAAAAATGTGTGGAATTGTACATCTGCTCAAAAAGTGCCTCATTTTCAGATTGTAGCCATTTTCCAGAGAACTTCAGTGAAGCTTTGTGGGGTGTTTTTTGTTGTTTTTCTTTCCAAGCTTGATTTAATGTAGTTCTAAAAACAAAAGTGGGGAGCACTGGTGTGAGCTTTTACTGCATTCATGTCATAAAGTATGGAAGGTTTGAAGGTTTGCTGTGTGTGCACAGCGATCGTCAGCTTTGTGATTACAGAGTTGCTCGTATGTGGCTGAAAAACATTATAGACACTATGTCTTTAGGTTTCAGTTCATATTCCTTGATGTGAGTCTTCCAAGATGGGTAAAATCAAGAAAAACATGTTGACAGTCCTAACTGGAATGTTGAAATAAAATGAAACGGGGGGGGGAGATTGTACACAATAAATATGACATGAACGCAGAAATTTCACTAAGTCCTCAGAGCCACAAGCCTAGAGACCAGTCGGCAACCTCCTGGCAACTTCTGGTTGCTAGGGAAAAAGTTAGTATTCCCCAGCGAATTGTTGCTAGAGGAAATCACTGCACCAAAAACTGCACCTTCTTGTCATTGCTGTGGTTGCCAGCAGGTTGCTGCAGTCACTTGTAGTTTGAAAGGAAGATGCAGACTTGTCTGCAAACACTCACCGCTTACTCTCCCAAGCAAACCATAAACCAACACATTTCATAAGTTGCAACCTGTTTTGAAGGCAAACAGTTCTCCATTTCCAATTTTTTCTTACAGTTTCACAGTTGCTTGGTGAAGAGATGGAAAGTGTTAGCGGACAGCATTTCTTCTTGCAGCCTCTAGCAAGCAAAGCAATCACAATGTTTTTGATGCAGGAATAAAAACACCTTTTTGTGACCAATTTCAGAGTCGTGTAATACCCATTTTTCCTTAGAAAACGGTGGTTGCAACGGGGTTACTAACTAGTCTCCAACCATTTGAGTATGGAGCTTTTGCAATCAGTTTCACAGCAACTGCCAGCAGCCTCTAGCAATGACTCGCAACTGGTTGAGGAATAAATATTTTAACCTAGCAACCAGTAGCTGCTAAATGGTCGCTAGCAAGCCACTAGGCTTGTCTGACTGAGACCTAAAGTACTAGCAATCTGCTAGCCTTCCTTTCTACTGTGAGAAATACTAGCATAGCTGCTGTTAGCATACTGTTAAATATTATGTGTCGATTTTACTCTTCAAAATTCAAATTTTTCTGCTCCTGATATCTTCTTCACTGCATACTTTCGCTGTTTGGTGAGCCATAAGTATTGAGCGCACAGGCCTCAAATAAAAGACACTTGTAGCAGGGAGTACAGTTGCCTGCTAGCTAGTTAAAACCAGCTAGATCAGATTAACATATTAGCATTGTACCAGGGCGTAAATTCGCCGTCCTGCTGACCACAGCTCAGGGTTAGACCCCCCCCTCCCCAAATATACTGCTAAGCAATCCCATTAGAGCTACTGGCTCCAGACACTTGTGTCTCACTTAATCCCCTTCATCTCAGGATGCTAAATAGCATACAGTGCACACAGCTGAGGACAGAGGCCCTATCAATAGCCATGCTGATGCTAGCTTTGTAGCCGTCAGCACACTGCTTTTTAGCAGCTGAGCAGGGATCAGTTCTCATTTCATCGGTATGAAAAAAATTGCAGTTTGTTCACTTGGGTTTTTTTACACAGCACCAAACATTTTAAGAGGTGTTTTCACTTTGCTTTGGCCCCAAGTCCTTCTTTTCTGTCTAGGCTCTTGCTTCAATCTCTGCTATGCATTAGAACTTAAGTGCCTGTCTGTCATATCTCTCTCTTAGCAACTAGCACTAATATAGATATCCTATCAGAGTATACTGACTGACTATTTTTGTCTCTTATTGTTTTTGGGTCTCTTTTGGCTGTACAGTTCTCATGAAAAAACTTTTTCTGTTTGTGCGGTGTGGCAGCGATCTATCCGATGACTTGACTGATAGCCGTGGCTTTGAGCCCATAAGCGTTGGACCTTAATGGAGGACTAAATCGCAGCAGTGCCAAAACACAAAAAAATCGCGGCTGTTCTCCTCTGGTGACCTTGAGCTCTCAAGTCTGGACACATTGCTTTGTTTTTGTTTTGGGGGGGATGAAAAAAATGTAACCTTTTATGTTCTCCCTCCCCTGGTGTTTTCTTTAGCAGAGAGGGGAAAACCGTGACATATCTCACCTCGCTGTCTGCTCATTGTGAAGATTTGCGTATGCTTTAACCTTGAATTCGTGTGTGACTCTGACTGGAGGGTTTAAACAAAATACAAGTGCACGAAGAGGAAGAAAAGGCCGCCGCACAGAAACAGCAGCAAGAAGGAGAAAAATAATAAATAACTTAACGTCTAATTACACATGTATGTGTGTAGCTGCAAATTTGGACTCGCGTGTTTGCCCGCCTGCCTCGGGATGCTCGTGAACTTTTTCCCTCTGGTCACATGACTTTTGAGGTTGACAGCGTAAAAATTGAGCTTCTTTGATTGGTAGGAAACTGCGGGTAATAAGGATAGTCATTCAGAATTGAGAGGGGGGAGGAATAAGAATGAAAAACAGACACATGAACACATGAATCTCACGTGTTTACCCACTCCAGACTCGCAGGCAAACACGCGATAATGAGTAGAAATGCTTCTAATGGTATTTTTGGAGATGTTCTCATAATGTAACTCAGCAGTTTTCAACCAAAACGCAAATGCTTGATGGTACTTTGGAGTTTAGAAAGAGCGCACAAACACAGTTGCTTTCAATCTTGTCGTTATTATCCTGCCATTAAGAGCCCCCCATCCCTCAAGCTCTGAGCATCTGATGATTTTATTCTTTTTTTTTATTTTATTTTTGCTTCTTAATGAACGTTTTTACCTTGTCAAACTGCCCGCAGCCTGGAAAACTTCGGCTGCCCGTGGCGACTGTCACACCCACATATCATGAACTGAACTCCTTCTGGGAGACGCTCAGGCAGTTTTAAGGTCGGCTGTATGATTTCATTCATTGCATTGTTAGCGGATGTAGACGTGTTCATTAAATGTGCAGGAAGGTGCTGCTGCTGCTGCTGCTGCTGTTCTGAATTGTATGTATTCCTCCTGTTCCCCCCGAGGGATGGTACTGAATGGGGAATATTGTGAGATTTGCCATTGATGTAGACAGTTTTACTTCTATTGCTTGAGGAAAAACAAAATCTGACTAGAAAGGATTAAAAAAAAGTCAAACAACAAAAGGACTAAAAGGACTTGTGGTTTCTTTTGTGTCTGAGACTGGCTGCTGGGTTTTTGATTGATGTAATGGGGATGATTTGGTAAAAAGAAAAGAAAGAAAAAATGACAGAAAAACAACGGAGCTACTGAGCTGCGAGCGGAAGACGCTTTAATTTACAGTCTGAAGCAAGTGTGAACATCTGCGAGAAATGCCACAGACGCAGACGGGCTCATGCGCCTCTCACACTTTGTGAGTCACACACGCTCGCTCGATGAGGCTGCGACCACAGCGCAGATGTCACGCTGTTTTGTGGAAAGGAAAATGGCCTGGTCGTTTTTCAAAGGCGTCTTAGTCATATTCGCCACTTCCATTGATAAGATCGTCGACTGGAGTTTTTGGCCGCTCTCCGGTGGAGTTAATCACTCGTCTGACCGGGAATTTAACCAACACCGTGTTCGCTCAAAGGCCTCCCTCTGCCTCATTCAATGCGACCCTCTCACTCAGCACTTGGGTTTATTAAATAAGCTTTCCTCTGCCCGATAAATCCGTGCTCCCGTGTGGGATCTTGTATCGTCTTCGTCCACAGATGGATGAGTAACTAAACCCAGCCCAGGTGTGATTGCGGGCTGGCAGAAGGAATTAATAGAAATGAGAGCGCGCAGAGACCAGACGTGCACCTGCACACGCTCTCACTTCCCTTTATGAATAAAAATTAAGGCTAGTTTAGACAACCATAAGCCCCCAAAGATTAAAATAAGGCACTAAAACCACACCTGAGGATACTGAAACCTACACTGCTGCTTTTTTCTGACACTTTAGTTCTCTTTGGCGCTAGTTCACTTTTTGTGTAAATGCGTCTTGGAAAATACAGCTGAAAACAGAAGTGTCAGCCAACTGTGACAACTGTAGGCAAGACGAGTGAAACTCGGTGTTTGATTATGAAGAGCTAAAATTGTTTGATTACTCGTTTAATATCAGAGATATTTTAATATAAGACAAAGAAGTCCCCCCCCGACGCCGCCAAAACAGAAACGACCCAAAACAAACCAATCATTGACAACTTTAGTGTGTTTGTCTGTGTTATTTGCAAGAAAAGCTGTAAAAGTGGGCGAGCGTGGCTCAAGAGTTGGCAGTTCGTCTTGTAATCGTCCTTGGGCAAGACACTTCAACCGTTGCCTACTGCCTCTGGTGGTCAGAGGGCCCGGTGGCGCCAGTGTCCGGCAGCCTCGCCTGTCAGTGCGCCCCAGGGTGGCTGTGGCTACAATGTAGCTTGCCATCACCAGTGTGTGAATGGGTGGATGACTGGTTGTGTAAAGCGCTTTGGGGTCCTTAGGGACTAAGTAAAGCGCTATACGAATACAGGCCATTTAAAAATGTAAAAATACAGTTAAAAGTCCCAAATTTATGCCCTCCTTCATATTTTTTCATCCAGCATGCCGGCCTGATTCTGGCCCCCAGGCCTAACATTTGACACCCAGGGTCTACACAAGTTTACACAAGCAGGAGCCAGGATAATGAATCCATAAACAAGATGTGTCCAGTGCATACACACATATTTACAAAATGAATGGTAAGAAAGTGCGAACATGGTCAAGTGCATCCCCTATATCATTATGAAGGGGGCGTTTAGTTATGTGAAGCAGAACTTTGCATCCTCAACTGAATTTTTAATTTATTTTTGTAATTAATTCTTAAAGTTTGTGCCTCAAAATTTTACTTAATAAATTTAAGTGATTCTGACTTATGGATGGAAAAAAAGAGGAAAAATCTGTGGCGTGAACTAGCTTCCATACATTTGTGCTGCAAAGTTGGGAATTTTAACAGGTAGCTGTAGGGGCATGACTAATTCTTCACACCATTTATACTCAAAAATCAGAAATCTCAACTTCTGAGTCAGCCTATTCCACCAGAACATCCCATCAAGTCAGATTTCCAAATCGGAAAGTTGAGGCACCCCCGCTAACCCTGACTTAACCATCCAAGATGGTGGAAGTGCAGGACAAAAGTGGTAAAACTGTAAAACTTGTAATCTGTGCTCCAACTGTTTGTGCATTTGTGATTTGCTAAATGTTGAGTACTGATTCGGGCTCGATCCGTAGCCTCATTTTTGGATGCAATAAACAAGACATTGAGCTGAGCTGTATGAGTGTGGGTCAGAAAATTTTAATCTTCAAAAAGAATTGCTATCAAGAGCATGCCAAAGCAACAGGTGGCGCTATGAACATAACTATTTAGAAATGTTGGCCCATAAAAAGCCAACTAATAACAACACGGTGTACAGTCACATCAGAAAAGCAGATAAAGGTGCACGCCTTGGATGTTTTCCTTGTCCACATTTAAATGCAGATCATCTTGACCCTGGAAGGACACTTTTAGAAGCTCCTTCTGTAGTGTGGCCTGAAAGGCCGAAACACATCAGAAATGCGACATTTACCAAAATAGTCTAGTACATTATAGTTTCAGTCATTTCTCTGGTCCTATTCAGTGCTTAGGCAAGCAATGCTCCTGATTTACTGAGTGACCTTAAACACTGTCACAAAGAATGTCCCTGTTTCTATAGAAATCCACAATCAGTGAACTAAAAATGAAGAAGTAAACCATCTTTGTGATGCACTCTGAGGCCCTCACAGTAGATAAACTCATTCAGATTAATCTCATTACAGTTAAATAAGACAAGGCGGAAATGCAGAGCATCATAAGGAGAGAATGGACACAGCGGCCATCTGGTAGTAGTGGCGACAGCCAGCGATGATGCCAGGCTCGGCTACGGTGACAGCATCCCTGGCGAAGACAAACGACTGAAAGAGAGCAGAAGACGGATGGTGGATGGGAGCCAAAGCAAGAGGACACAAAGTTCAGTCATAGGGAGGTGCGCTGGCCATGAGCCAGCGGGTGGACCTGATGTGTCTGACTGCCAATAATCTCGTCATTGTATATGTGTTCATCATACTGTATCTGTGTTGCAGTTACACAAACACACCTACATGCACCTGCAGGTACACAGCGGCACAAATGCACTCTATAACCCTGCTTGTATAAACATTACAATAAGGAATACCTGCAGAGTATCGTGTGAACAAATTCAGTTAAATAACCACAGGAGTGACTATGTGGAACATCACATGAGCTTTATGTCTGGAGTTCCCAGCGGTGTCAGATTTTTCACATAGTACATAAATCCTTTAAAGTGCTCGAGAAAAATGCTACGGTGAGCTTCCACAGTGATAGCAGATATGATCGACACCACAGAGGGGAAAAAAAGCTACTTAATGGTGCAATTTTTGAGTGCAAGAGTCTATTTTGAACCTCAATATGCACTATATTTATATTATATGGGTTTCCATGGCCGAGCAGCTGCATCCAAGCATTACATCACCAAGTGCAACGCAACGTGTCGGATGCAGTGGCGTAAAGTACGCCACCACTGGACTCTACAGCAGTGGAGACGTGTTGTTTACAGTGACGAATCACGCTTCTCTATTTGGTAATCCAGCAGATTGGGGATGGACTCATCTTGTTCCAAAATGGATGCACATCAATGCACCAAAGAAAGTACCATAATGGCATGGACAAGCAAGTTTGGTGTGGAAGACACTGACTGGCCTGCACAGAGTCCTGACCTCATCCTGATAGAACACCTTTGGTTTGAATTAGAGCAGAAACTGTGAGCCAGACCTTCTCATCCAACATCAGTATCTGACCTCACAAATGCGTTTCTGGGAGAACGATCAAAAATTTCCATAAACATTCCTCCAGGCCAAAATAATATTAAACCCTATGGACTAAAAACAGGAAGTCACTCAAGTTCATATGATGAGCGTGAAGGGGTGAGGGACAAGCAAATACTTTTGGCAATATAGTGTATGCTCAGTTTGATTGAAGCTAGGATTTGGAAACTTCAGTTTGTTGCAGGTTAACAATTCCTTCAGTTTAAGTCCTCAAAAATGATGTAACTGCACATTAATGATCCCATGCACTAAGCATGCAAGCAAAGAGTGCTTGCATGATGTACTAGACTACAGTCTGTTTCTGTAAAATCAAGGCTGTTGTAGTTAGTGTTATAACGAATCAAGGAATGGTATGAAATCTGATATTCAATATATGAAAGAATGCTAAAAGCTCCATCGAGTGTGTGTGTGAAAATCATTTCCTAAAATAGTTTGATTTCCAGTCTGCTTTAAAGCATCAACACATCTGCTGAGCGCAGTAAAAACAGGTCTTAAAGCTGCGGAAAGAAAACAGATGCATAAATCTCCCGTCAGATGTACGTCTTGGGCCCTTTGATGAGGCTAAGCGATGTATTTTTATAGGTTTACATCACTAGTCTCTGGCCTTGCACATCATGTACACTTTGTACCACTAAATGCTGGCAACAATACAGGAAGTCTTCCGGTCTTTATGACTTCCTCCATGGTGCGGTCCACAGGAAGCTCGATGAATGTAGGGCATGGATGAAGCTTTTGTTCCAGAAGCACATGTGGGAACGGTGATGTGGGCACTACTCCATGCTTCAAGAGTGATTCCTCAACATTATTCACACTTATTCTATTGCAGTACTGTGCAAAAGTCTTGAGCCATCCCTCGTTTCTTTATATTCGGCTTCCAAGGAGGTAGATTTTCATGTGGTTTTTTAAAGTGCTCTCAAGCAAAACATCTGAAGGCTTTTCTGAAATCCTTTCCAATGTTGTTTTTCTTTGGACATTGGCTGCTTTTTCACTCATTTTCCATCCAATTTGCTCCAATTTCTTTTATTGAATCTGTCCAAACGTATCAGAAGGGGGGGGGGGGGGGGCGCTTCCTTAAGAAATAGGAAAAAAAGAAAAACAGCATGACCTGACGCGGGACCTGAGATATTCATCTTGCACCTCTGTTGATCTGTTCAGGCTCTCATTCTTGCAGAAAGGAAACAGAGAAACGGTGAAGGTATGCCAGATTACACAGGAACTGGACTGACAATAAGTGGCAACAGGAAGTGATGAGTCCAAGTTTGAAATTTTGGGTTCAGCCTAAATTTTCAGCACGACGGTGATCCCAAAATATCCCAGTGCACACGATGCCAATACCTGGGTAGCAAAAACACACAGTGGAAAACTATCAGTCATGGATTGGTCTGGACCTCAAGATTATTGAAGCAGTGTGGGATCAGCACGATAGAGAACAGAACAAAAGGCAGAAACATCCAAAGAAGAGCTTTGAATGTCCTTCAAGAAGCCTTTCTAACTATTCCTGAACACTACTTAAGGATATGTCAAGAAAGCTTGACTAAGAAAGGACTTTTCATGAGAGGTTAGAAACAGCTATGCTCTTTTTTCCTTATTCCCCCTTACAGTTAGCCACATTAAACCATAAATAAGCCAATAAAACCTTTGACTACAGCCAGATGCAAGATGCTTCTCTTAATCCTACAACGTTCCTGTATTTGTCTCCATGTATATATGAGCCTTAGGGCAAAGTTAATCACTGCAGACTCAGTAAAGTAAGTTTACACACAGTCATGGTATCCATGTGTGTGGGTCCATCCACTACATGACATCTGAAGCCATCTGAGCCACAAACACCACAGCCGACGCAACCATTTTCTAATGTATTTCCAGTTCCTTTTCCTCACCGCCCCCTCTTTCACATAGTGTACATAGCCAAACAAAAAGCCTTTCTCTGTCTTTCCCTCCCTCCCCTTCCTACTCCCGACACCACCCAGCTCTCACTCTCCCTCTCAGCCGACTCGTGAGAGACTGTTTGCTGTGATTATGGATTTGTCTGGGTTATAGGATGCGTATGAAATTAGCTCTGTCACTCAGGAGCTGGCTGGCTGGACTAAAAATGGGGAGGTGGAAACTGTAAAAAACAATAAGTGCCACATGGAGTGAGTGAGTGAGGGGAAACGAGGGGAAGAAGAAGAAAGGAGGAGGGAAGTAAGGAGGGGCTGCGAGGCCTCAGTGCTTTATTTTCTTTGAAAGCTCCCTGAAAACCACAGACACATGGTACAGAATTCCCCTCACAGTAGAAGTGGGAGGGAGGGCCAGCCTTTGCAAGAAAACACCACACACACACACACACACACACACTGATAGAGAATATTTTAGGCGAGCATAGAAACTTGGAATTGTGTGAACTCGACACACAACACTCAGCTAACACAAAAGGCAGCACAGAAAGAGGGTGACTTTGAAGGAGCCGGCAGGCCCACGCCTTTACATGCCAGCACATGGAAACCTCATAACATCAAACATCATATCACCTTAATACCTCTCAGCTCTATGGGAAAGTGGACAGTCCCACTTTCCACGGGTATTGGTAGAGAGTTGGAGGGGGGTGTTAATCCAATATACAATGTGTTTAACTTTGACTGGCAGGTCCCCTCCAAATAAAAAAAAAACCCTCTCACTTTCTCATGGCTTTGGGGCCTCTTCCAGGGTGTAGATGGAGGACAAGTGTAGAACTGGAATTTAAGTGGAGTACTGAGAGAAGGTGAAGGGTCAGGTGTGAATGGACTTGTGAGGAGCTGTGATCTGGGTTTAGTGTCGGCACAGCGTCCCCGAAAACCGAACGCTTGATTGTCTGATCGATAAAGGAAAGGAATGGATTTAAAATGATTACTATCTGTTGCAATGATGATAGAAAATTGATCTTTGTGAATTCATTTTACTTAAAAGTCATGTAGTGGGCCAACAGCAGACCCCCAGGATGAGAAGTGCAAAGCCTCTTGACTTTATCACATTAGATAATACAGTGGATGAGCCACGCCATCTAGTGGAACATCTGTGCTCTTGCTGCAAAACCAGATCAGGTCACTCAATGTGTGCTATCCGTAAATTCAGCTAAAACTGACAAGACACAGAAGAGTAGCAACAGAGTGATGACTACATCCTTGTGATTGAAACTAACTGTGTACTACATCTGCATTCCCTTTACGGTTTAATTCGAGACAAATAGGGTAAATAATGGAGCGTTTTAATGAATTACTCTGTGTAAACTTATGAGATCGGTTGATGGAGTTCAAAGAAGCCCCACTTGGGCAAAGGAGGATCAAGTTTTCCATCTCAGAGACCGGCATGCTGAAAGCGTGAATGTAAGCTCAAAAACAGGAGATGGAAAATCTGTGTCAGCACGCTGAACAGCCACTGCCTGCATGGAAATGAGGACACAAGGAATACAATCCATTTATAAAAAGCCTCAACAATGACCTTGCTCTGTTTTCCCTCTTTCTATTTGACATTATAGAACGCAAATCATTTGCCAAACGACTCAAAACCAACGCTCAAAAAGCCACATTTCACGTCTTCTCGGTCAGAGCTGGAGCAATTCAGTGAAAAGGCTGCGTTATCATACATTCCCAGCACGCTGAGTTTTCCACATCATCCAGAATTCCAGTAAAGCACTCTGCTAGTCATCACAAATTACTGGTTTAAACAATACTGAAACAAAGAACAGAAACGCAGGAGAGCTGATGCAGCATTAGGAAAATATGTTAAAGCCATTCAGTTCATTTAAATATCTAGACAGGAAATTATACATCAGTAATACCAGGAACAGACTACAGAGCTTTTCTGAACAGACTATTTTTTTTCTTTATTATTTAAACTAGAGAAGCATGCTTTTGGCATCATTCATAATGTGGATAATAAATATTGCAACATCAGCATACTGCAATCCAGTGGGATCTGAGTGAGTGCTAAACTCCTGCACCTCATGCATTACACCTATCAGTTTAACTGTAGGCACAAAGATGGCTTTATTAGCTTTAGTAACCAGGCAGAAATGTAATGGGTCACATGCCGTCACAATTCACAGGTTATTGGTAATGTGTGAAGTGCACAAAGAAAGTGATTAGTTTTCTTGTCTTTTCTTGGCTGACTGTATTGGACAAGCTAGTGAAAATTGCAATCCACTGAGAAGTCAGGGAGGTTCACGAACATTCATATTCAGGACAAATGAATCTCATTCAAGTCTAAATGAATGTGTTTGAGTTCTGGAGGATTATGAGTGCATGGTCAGTGGTAATCATGGCCATAAAAAGCATGAAAATATGTAATTTCACTGATCATATTACTGATGTTAGCATAACAGTAATAGGAAGGCCAAAACCACAGCTTCCTGATGTGGGGGTCAACCAATAGGATCACTCCATCTATCATGAACATTTAACAGGGGTGGGCAAAACATTTTCCCAAAGACCCACCATTAGGGCCTGATTGTAGCAATTACTATGATCAGTAACAGAGATTAAATTCATATTGAGCAGAAGTTTAGCTTATTGGTTGGGTCATCCACAACAGTACCCCATGTGGCCCCTTGGGAAAATTGTGCCAACCACTGCAGGATCCAAGTGGTAACATGGATAGCAATGCAATATTTCAAACTACCTCATCATTTGGTATTTCTTCATCATTTTGTGTAAAATGTATCATCATGAAGAGTCTTTTGTTAGACTTTGCTGAATGGTTTGAACCGAATGTTTTTCAGTACATCAGGAGCAAGAACTATGGTGAAGTTGTAAGTAGTGTGCATGAAGGTTATGCAGTGGAAAAAACAAAAGTTCTTGTAAAAGACAAATGTGAGCTTGCTACATTACGTGATCATTATTTGCAGCTCATCCATCCTTTGCTGGAGGAGCTAAAGTACTATTTAGAACATTTTAAGCCAAAAAGTATTTCTAGCTTTATACTTAAACCTGCTTTGTTAGCATTAAGTATCAACGCTAACTGGTTTTAGGTTTAAGACTAATTGGTCAAACTGTGCTTTTGTTAGCTAAACCTGACCCATTAGCTTTTGTTCTTTGGCTAAGCGGTTCTTGTTCCTAAAGCTAACAAAGTGGGTGTGTATGGGAACATCTTACACATTAGTCTTTGAGCCTACAAGTCAGGTTTAGCCACAAAACCTACTTTGTTAGCTGGCACTGGGCTTACTTAGCCTAGGAAGAAAAGCTAATTGGTTAAATTTAGAAACAAAGAATACTTTGTTAGCTTCAACTATGAAGGCTACTTAATCTTTCACGTTTCCTAGGCCTTGTGCTTTTTGCAACTTTAGTAAAGTCCCAGGCTTTTAAAGTATTGGAAATGCTAGCCTAATTATAATAATTACCAGGATGCTCAATACCACCACCTCACTACATGAAAAGGTGAGGACAGATGTTTGAAATGTTCACATGAGATCTCATAATTTCACCAAACTACAGAGACCTTTCATGTAATTAGACACGGAGGTGTTTTCAGAGGGAAGACATTTTCTGGTTGCAATGACGGTGCATATTTCACATTTTTGAAGCTAAATTAAGGGTATTTTCTGTTATCGTCCTAATATTACATCTACTATTACAGTTACATTACTATTAAGGGTCTTTATAATGTTTATCCTTAAAACTCTGCAGATCACTGTCCAGTTAGTCCTCTTTCTTGCTGGGCACTTATAACATAAAACAAAGTAAATTATAACAAAACAAACAACAAAAGTAAATTATGAGCCTTTTAATTTGTATGGTGCAGCACATACAGAGGAGCATCACAGCAGATATACAGACAAGAAACAGAACTGCTCATCTCAACGATGCTCTTTCTGCCAGCAGGCATAAAGATTTGCACAGCTGCTCTTCACAAATCTAGCATTTAAACATCTGCACATTTTAGTCAATTGGCTCTTTATGCTCTTTATGCCAAGGTGAGAAGACCGATCAGCCCGTTGCACGCATAAATCCAGTTTAAATCTTCAGCAGGCGCGAAGAATGTAAACAAAAGGAAACAGACTGTCACTGTTTAAAGCTGGTATCAGGAGCTATAAACTTCACTAACAAAAGTACCCTTGAATGTAAACACGGTTTAATCAGCCATTTATAGCTCAGCCCTTGTAATAGTATATCCATCAGCTCAGTCATGTTGTTTAGAAATGTTTGTTGGCACAAAAACACAGTCATGTGTACTTTTCCAGCTTTTATTGGAACTGTTCCAGCATTTTTATTGTTTTTTTATCTGGGTGAGGCAGGTTCACTGACTTAAAGGAAACATTTTCAGTAGAAGTTCGTAGGTACTCCATCTCTAGCAAATCTTTTGTAAATGCCTGACTTCCTACTACACTTGATAAAACTTCAGAGCCACCGCTTTCCTCATTATCTGGAAAAAAATCTGTTTTTTTCCATTCATAATCGGCTTTTTCGCTTTTATCCGCCTTGTTTTTCTCTGTGCCGCTGAAATCTCCCATCTCATTATCAGTATTTTCCTCAGAGTTCTTGGTCATGTTTTTTCCACTGTACTCATCATCATCAGAGTTTAAATTCGAACGGTTCATCGCTTTCTTTTGCTCGGTCGTAGCTGTCACGTTTGGAAAATGATCCATATCAGTTGGCCTGTCAGGAGATTCTGTTGTTTCCATGACACCACTGAACGAAGCACTTCCAAGAACATCGGTGTAAGTGACGGCTTTAACTTCGGCGGGGCGCTTGGGCAGCCTGACTATGGCCACAGTGTGATTGGTGAATGTAGAATCGCCAAGCTTTTTGCTGTTTCTGTGTCTTGCCTTCGAGTGTTTGGCTCTCACGGAGCGGCTGGTGGAGGTGTGGAGCAGGGTTGCCTTCATCTCAGCAGGTTTGCTTTGGTTGGGTGTCCTTAGCTCTGATTTTTGCTTTGATGCAAAAGTGAGGCGCCCCGCTGACCTCAAATAAGCGGAGGAGACTATGTAAGATGCTGATGCTGGATCTTGCATCGGGTATTGCCACCATATTTTGTTGCGAGCCTGTGCTGTCGTGTTTTTTAAGGACTTGAATCTCCGGAAAGTGTAGGGTCTGCTGCTGTTTTTACCAGGTAAGACTAATACAGAATCCTCTGCTGTCTTTAAATATGGTTTGAGGTCAACACTGAAGCTTCTCGGTTCTGAGGTCTGTCGACGTCCGACTTTAATACCATCAAGATCCTGCTGGAGTCTGGCAGATTTGTCCGGTCCTTGAACTGAAGGTTTGGCTCCCTCGAGTGGTCGAGAGTCGGATCTTTTTGGAGCTTTTGTTATTTTGTAGGTTCTGAATTGTCTGTAGTTGAGGTTTCTGTCCACACCAGGGTCACTTTTAGGTGTCATTACTTGCATAAACCCTGATACAAACAGCGTGGGTGTTGTGACTGGGATTAAGGTGCTGGGTGAAGGTGAAGAATAAACTACAGGGTTTTTCTCCAACATTACCGGTGGCATTGTAGTAGTAGCAGATCCTCCTCTTTGGCCAAAACTGTACCTTTGGAGCAGAGCAGGGTAAAAATTTGACATTTTAAACTTATAATGTTTCATGTTCTCAAAGCTGTGCAGTTTGGAGTTTGGCTGTTCTTTAAAGGTGAGAGCGCGTGGCTTCTTTACAGCTTGCCACACAGGATTTTTAAACTCTTTGAAGCCAAAGATACTTTGTGTGCCCCCTCCTGGTTTTTGGATTGGCATCAAATCTCTTGTAGTTGCATTGACTTTGCTGACTGAAAGAGGTTCCTCACTTCTGGTGGCATACCCGTGTGTGGAATAAATGTGAGGTGAAGGGGAAAAACTTGCCATATTCTTCGTTTTTACTGGAGCAAGATGGAGATCGGAAGATTGTTCTGTGATGTGAGGAGGAAGAACTAAGCTGGAGATGGGTCTTTTTAAATCTTTGTGCATCTGTTCATCATTCTGAGCCGCACTAGTATGATGATATG
The DNA here is from genome assembly GCF_000239375.1 of Pundamilia nyererei. Lineage (NCBI taxonomy): Eukaryota > Metazoa > Chordata > Actinopteri > Cichliformes > Cichlidae > Pundamilia > Pundamilia nyererei. The sequence continues at coordinate 373,621 of NW_005187716.1, forward strand.
GCAGATTGGAAGTAATTTGCTTGGTTGTATCTTTTGTGTTATAATACCTGGATCCAAATCTGCTGGCAGCAGGTACATCAGAGGGCCTTTGATTATCTGACGTAATGAAAGCATTGCTTTGTCCACTTAAAGCCTCTCGTCCATCTCCCACAACTCTATTAACTGAGGTCTCAGGGCCCTTGAAAAGATACGCTTGCATCTTTTTGTGTCTTTGTGTCTGACCGTTGCTCATTGAGTCTCGCCCATGGGGGGAATCTGTGATGGATGATGTCAGTTTTTCTGCGCTTGGGTTTGTGTTAATAACGGGGGTGTTTGCGCCATTGCTGATTGATGTTGCGTGAGGAGTCAGACGACTTGTAGAGCTGAGAAAATTGCTTGATTGACTCCCTCTCCATGTACTCTGTGCCCCAACTGCTGGAGATTCATTTGTCTCTTTATAGTCACTGTAACACCCCCTTGGTGTTTCCCAATAACCACTCGTCTGGGATGAAGAAAGAGAAAAAGAAAATGGGTTTCCAGGAGATTTATCTTCATCCGTCCTTGAAGAATCAGTCTTTGCAACTTGTCCTCTGCTGTAAGGTTTTGGAATATATTTCAGGTCCCAAATTTTTGAAAAACTCAAGCTTTGGTGACTGCCAGCTTTTTCTGTAGGTGGTTTTCTAATAATCATTGACTGGGAATCATGAAAATTTCCAATTAGGGCTTCTTTCTGAGTGAGCGTGGGGTCATTCCCTTTGGACCTCCATCTCTCTGCACTTTGCCCTCCGTGCTGGGGAGAGGATCTGCTAGTTAAAAAGCTGCTTGCCGGCCTCGCTCCAGCTGTTCTATGGCCTCTCTGCACTTTTATTATTCTCACTCGAGACTGCCTGCTTGCTGGGCTGTTTTGACCGTCACTGTAAATACCTTGTGTAACCTGTAAAGGTTTTGATTGCTGATCAATGATTGACGGAGTCCCTCTATAATTTCCACGCGTCTTAGTTTCGTCATCAGTTCCAGTGTGAAGTCCAGTTTCTGTTGACAGCAGACCAGTAGAGGCGGGACGATGTTGCCTATACGGAGTGTAAAGTTGTCTCCAGGCGTTGTACGTCGCTCCATTGTGCTTCTGAGTTGCTGTGTAACTGGCTGAAAGTGAAAACAGATAGCAAATTATAAACTAAAATATTTTACATATCATATAGCCTGGCAATTGGATGACTGATAACTCTAGCAGGTTTAAAGCCCGTGTTATGTCTTCTTGAAAGAGGTCTGATGACCTACATGATTGCCAAAGTTTCACATAATGACGACATTGTATCTACAAGTAATCCCTTTGGAAGCTCTGGTTTCAGGCTGCTGTCGATTCTCAGTTTCAAGCTTTCCCCCCTCATTACACTGTTAAAATTTCAGGCAAACACCCAGATATTCAAGGAATTACAACTGGTACGAAACAACAAAGTTTTATTGTATGCTGATGATATCCTACCCTCTCTTTTAATGCTAGCAAGGAAAGCCATGGTGAAGTGGATTGGCAAGGATCATCACTACATTTCTATGTGGAAATCTCAGAGGTTGTGAATCTGGAAAAGCAGCATCTCATCTCTTTGACATAGTTTCTTTTTTTGCTTTCGTTTGTTTACTTATATTTAAAAATGTAATAAAAAGAACAGTGTTATGCAAACTTTTCACCCCATGTACCAAAAATGAGAGCTTCACAGGATATTAAACTGAATACATTTTATATAACCTTAGTTTTATATAGAACCAATTTGATTTAACTGACATCTTAACTACGACACTTACAGCAAGTTATTATTTTCTAGAGGAGTCTAAGTCACGGTGACCTGTTAAAATCTTTGCTCTGGAAACAGTCAAACATCCACAGGAAGAACAATCTAAACACAACAGAACTGAAACACTGAACACAACACCGCAGAATTAAAGATGGGAAGCTAAGCAGTCTTGTTACTGCAAATGTTTTTTCATAATTATTAAATGAATCATGTTTGCGCCACTATATTTAATAAATAAACATTAGCTAAATCCACCGATTCAAATTAAATTGTTTGGCGTTTATAGAGTTTGTGCCGGTGAGATCATCTGCTGCTATGCTATCATCTGCTATTCAACCCTTCTGTTTGCAAGAGGAATCAAGTCAGAAGAAAGTTAGTCTTTAGAGGGCGCTCAGCTTCAGAAAGTGGATGAACTTGGCAGTCTGCACCATGGTCCTGTGACTTGTGAGTCATGCAAAATTCTCTGGCATCTTAGATTAAAAAGAGATTCCTGACTGTAACACTTGTATTTCATAATCTTCCCTTATATGATGTAAGATTACTGTTACTGAAGATGAAATGTTTATTTTCTTCCCTCACGCCAGATGGCTGCCCCCCACCCCCTGTCTGAAAACCCCAACAATCTTCTCTCTACTATTGCAGGATTTTTACTTTTGCAATTTAAAGTGACTTGAGGGGACAGTTGTTGTTGATACTTTATAAATTTAAAAAATGGAATCAAATTGATCTTATTAAAATAAGATCCTTATCTAAATGACCTGGAAACTGTTTGTGACATCCCTGATAAAAGTGCGTTCTGCCATCATTAACACCATCAGCTTTGTTGAAATAAATACTATGACTCTCCAGCTAACACATGCACAGCAAAACCCCACAACAGCCATTAGGATGAGCATGCTTGGGCTCACCTCTCGCAGAATCTGGGCACACAATAAACAGCACGATGGCTGCACAGATCGGCACAAACACAAGGACTCTGGAGAGATAAAAATACACCCAAATGTAGATAGATAGAACTGAACTGTCGTCACAAATAATTGCTAGTGCTTTTCAGATGTTTTATCTGCATGTGCAAAAAAACCCCACAAAATACTGTGTACCGTTTACCTCGGGTGAGGAGCAAAGTTGCCGAACATGATCAGCAACTTTTTTTCCAGGTTTATACGACTAGTAAAAGCTGCAGCAGCGCCGTTAGTCGGTATCTTTTACTTGAACCATGTAGGGGATCTTGCAGCTCTGCTGGTGCTTGTCAGTCTGATTGGAGGCAATACAGTTCACCTGGCCTCAGGTGACCAACTTCCTGGAGCTGTGAGCAAAGGGCTATTTGTTGTTTTTCTGACTTCAGTGAATTTTATGTAAAACATTAACTTTCCTTTTTTGTCTACACTCCTCTTTCCTTTGAAAGGCCGTACATTTCCCCTTCAATTTACTTATCAGCTTTTAATTATGACAATAATAAATTCAAACTTTGTTTTGTTTTTTATCAAAAGGCAAATCACTAAAAATCCACAGAAAGCTTCAAACTGTGTTTTTAAAAAAATGTGTTTATTTTTTTAAATATTAAATACTTTCATAAAAACAAATAAAAAAAAACAATAAATATCAAAACAGTTGCATCTGTACATAAGTGGGGCTGAAAAGGCTGCTTTGGCATCACATTTGGCTACACAGCGGCCAAACAAGGAATCAAAACATTCACAGTGTCCACATGGCTTTATCATCATCGCCATCAAGTCCATTTTAAGATGATTCGTCACTCATACTGCATTACTCTGGGGCCATATGGGGCTGCTCAAAACATGTGGCAGGACATCATGGCGAGGGCCCTCAGGTCTTCACTGGTCATACAGTCTTCTGAAAGAAAGAGAGAGCACATTAGAAAACAATGAACAACTTAATTCAATGGAAACCTCCCTAAAGTTAAAGAATGTTGTTATTGAATGGATACACATGCCAGTTCTTACAAAAGTGTGATCAAACCAAACTATAGTGTGACTAAGTTTGCATCTCTTTACAGCACTAATCATTTACTTAAAATAAAAAGTTGGCTATTATTTTCCTTTTAGTTCCTATAGCTGTTGGATTATTCATGTGAAGTTTTTTTCCTTAAGATTTCAGAATAAAATCACTAAATGGACACAAACTTGAGATTTTTAGATGATATTTTGACAGTCTGGTTTCGCTGATACTTAATCGAGGATAAATCTGCCAGTGAAAGTATCATAAACCACAATCAGGGTCTCTCTTACCTTCTCTTCTCTGCTGGCCCTTGCCGTTTATCGCCTGCCAAACTTTCTTCAAAGACCGCCGGAGTCTCCCGCCTCCTGTGCCCGCGGAAGACTCGCTCTCCTCGGCTGGAGTCTCGGGAGCTGTCGCTTCCTCCTCGTCCCCTTGAACCTGATCGTCCACCTCGGGCTCGTTGAGGAGTCCCGCAGCCGTCAGCCGCTCCAGTGCGCTCTCGTCCACCCTCAGCTCGGCTCGGATCTTCCCATGATCGGAGATGGATGTGATGTGTCGGCACAGCGGGCATACGATCAACCTGCCAGCCTCCGGATGCGCATCTCCGGGTCCCAGGGGCCTGGACAGGGCCAAGAGGCAGCTCTCGCAGAAGCTGTGCTTGCACTGGAGCTCCCGGGGACACCGCCGACCCGCGTTGTAGATCTGGTAACAAACCCCGCACTCGAGTTCCTCTGCGCACATGTCGTTTTCTGATGCTGGCGTTTCGTCCTTAAAGTTTGAATGAGTCAAAAGGCGAGTCGCTCTCAGCTTTATTCAAACTTTAGAGAGGCGGGGCGTGGACGTCCTGTCGGAAACCTAACCTTTCAGACCCAACTAAACACGGCCGATGAGTCACAAGCCCCACGTGATGTAACGATACTGCCGACAATGACGCCATGAGAAGTGGTTCCAAAACACACAGACACGCACACCCAGCTACAGTAACACAGTAACAAGTGTGTATCTACACAGAATATCCACATTAAACATACAGAGTTTGTTTTCATTCCTCCTTATCTCTCACACACTCCTCTATCACTGTGCAGTACATGACAGGCAGGAGGGCAAGACACAACAAGTCAAGCTGTGTAGACATTTCTAATAGTTATCTTCAGAGATCAGAGAAATGTCTTTCACATATTAGACTAGGCTTTTCCTTCTTATCTGCCTCTACACACTACATACAAACACACACTTCACTTTCACAAACACTGAGGTTGTGTATGTGTGTATATGCGTGGGTGACGTCGGCTCTTCCCTCTCCACAGTAATCCCCCAAATAAAACTCCTCCTATCAGATAATCCAGCCCTAACTCCTTTCATGGTGATTTCCGCTGTGCCACAGTCTCGGCCAAAAATCACAAAGCCAGAACCTCTCCTGTTCTCTCCGTTTGTGTGTCTCCTGTGTGAGTTGTAGAGTCTTTTGTTCTCTCTGTTCTTTTTACGCCTTCCCACTTTTTCCCCCTGCATTGATCTTACTGTACAGGGTATAATTATGTAAAGCACCAGGTCTCTTTCTTAATACTCAAAGGAAAATGGGATCATATCCTGTGAAGTATTTCGTTTTTGTTTTTTTTAGAAAAGGGGTGTTTGGGTTTTTTGTAATGGGTATATACATGAACCAATTTTCACCTGTTTAACTACAGACACACAGAACTTATACTGAAATGTTACGACTAATGTTTCAAGTCAACAAACCTAACCAGGAGTGATGCTCACTGATGCAAATATCCAATTAGTCAGTCACATCGCAGCAACTCGATATATGTAGGCATACGCCTGCCATGTAAACTGGAGCTGCCAGGGATCGAACCACCTGCCTTCTGAATAGTAGGCCTGGTCTACCTCCTGATCTACAACCAGGCAGATATAAAGGCAAAATGGGCTCTAACTGGTTTGCTCATGTCTACTTGAGAAGTAGGGCGTGTATCAATAATTTTAAGGGCTTTCTGAATCTTGCACAACCAACCTTTAAACACAGCATGTGTGATACAAACAAACTACGCCAACGCCAACGAACACAAGGGACAGACCTCAGGTGGGTTACATGTCGGTTTCACTTGCTGTTTACGCTTCAGTACAAGTTTACAGTTTTATTTGTCATATACAGGAAACAGCAGCACACACTTTATTCCCGGTAAGCAAAGCTAAGGGAACAGGTACCTTCAAAGTAATATAACAATAAACTAAATAGTAGGTCAGATCACTTAGATCAACATGGGTGTGTAAAATGAGTGAAAAAACACTTTAAGATCAACAGTTAAGATTTTTCGATGTGATTTTCCTAAAGTTACAAGTTAAACTGTCTACTGTGAAAATTCTCCACCTGAGCTGTTTCAGGTTTCTGAGCTGGTCAGCAGGATCTCAGTAATGCTAAAGAGAAAGGAACCAGCCGTCAATTAAAAACCAGTGATGGTCTTTGCATGGAGCCTGCATCTCACGTGTTTATATCGCTGTATTAATTACAAAGGTGTAAAAACTATACACCTTCCAAACCGATACCAAAGTTTCTCTGTATGTGAGGAAACCTCTATGATGATCAGTTTCTCCATTTGAAGAGCATGAGAGGTGGCCACTGAATGAATCAAGGAATCTGAACATGTATGCTATGTATAAACTGCAAGGATGTTTAATAATTTCAGCCTAAGCCCTACTTTCTATTTTAAAATCCCAACATGCTGACTGTGTGGAAGCATAATAACATGATACGCAAGCGGAGTAGTGCAAGTCATGATCGAGAGACACCAATCTGTCATTTTCTGTCTTTTGTGTCCTGGTTACCTTTACATCACTGAGGGTTTAATTACTGCTCAGCGAGCCACACAGGTGCCTCACTGGGGACCAGACGGATAAAATCAGGTGAGACTGAGCGAAAACAAAAGGCTGCCAGTCAGCTGAGCTCAGACATTATAAACTCGCCTGATTAATGTGCACCGTAACGAGAACAGATCTGTACCGACATGAGAGAAACTGCGTGTGCCTGTGAAGAAGAAGGCGCCGGTGTTGTAGGTGGGAAACAAAGGTTCCTTGGATGAGTGGGAAGCGGAGCGCAGTGGGTAAGTGACTCTCTGATCTCTTTTACGTTTGTGATGATGGAGCGCTGTGTGTTACTCTGTGTACAGTCTCAGCAGGCCCGCTGGCCTACAAAAGAGTTCACTTAAGTATGCATAGCTGTCTTCCACAGGTCGCTTTCATTCACTAAAATGCTTAGTTTGGCTCTAAAAGTCGACTTTCTGTTCTCATTGCATGAATGTGCTGATGACTTATTGAAGAAAGGCTTTCAGGTTGCCATGGACCGATTCAAAGGGGACCCGGTGTGCTAAGCAACAGTCCCCCACTGAGTGTGTGTGGCTTGCCTCGTCATTGTCCCGTGCGAGACACAAATATAGAAAAGCAAAGCGCCAGTAAAGCTACACAATTCTACTGATTCCTTTCATAAATCACAGATCAAATGACATCAACAAATGTTACAGACTGTCAGTGTGTCTGACCAAAAGGTCTTACGCCTTAAAGTAAAGTATTGTGTATTTCCTTGTATCGTTTTTATGGTATATACAGTGCCGTGGGAAAGTCTTGACTGTGCCATGATTGCTTTACATTTTGATACCAAGGAGCCAGAGTTCTTGTAATTTTTAAAGTTGACTTGAGCAGTATTTCTCCACAATTTCCAAAGGTCATGTTCAGTCCAGTCCTTATACCTGACCATTTCCAGAGGAGTGGTTTTGTATTAACCTCTTAACACTCACCTGTGAACCACTCAAGTCTAAAACGTATCTAACTCGAGGGATGAACGGTTTTTGTGTCTACACATAACAGAAAACTTAAAACATAAAATGGCGTGTTTTTGTGAGTGAGTCTCAAAGACCTATCAGCCCAAAGCTTTGCATATTTCAGCATGGTGTGCAGTGTGTCCTCAAAAAATCTGAGGAAACTGGGCAAAAGAAGAAGCAGCAGGTCTAAAAAAAACTATCTACAGCAGATGCTGTTCAAACCTTCTGTGTATTACAAACAACCAATTACAAGAAAGTTACCTTAAAGAGAGAGGCACTAAAAATGGGTTGTTTTTGTCACAGGATGAACTTAAGTATAAGAAAAAAAGCATTATTTAAAATATAAATTATGCAAAGCTACTGTAGTAGAATCCAAGAATCAGAAACTGTGGAAATGAGCATAACAGTTTCCCTGAATTTGACTTCTGGCAGCAGCTTCTCATTGCAGACAACCTTATCAATCTTCACATCTAATGACAGGAAAGCAAAGCAGGGCATTTCCCAAAAAGTCTTCTTCCCATAAAGATTTTATTTGACTCTAACACACGGTGTTAAAATGCTGGGCTGCTGTGTCAATTCAACACACCTTTTGAAAAGAGTCTTTGTGTTAGAGATCCACTTAGTTGATTTAAAATTACACTTCCATGAAGTAGACGAAAGCCGGTAAATGCCAGCCCAACAAAAACGCTGGGTCTTACATCACCCTGAGTTCAGTATGACATCACTCAGTAAATAAATAATGACTTCTGGCTCGGTACACGCAATCTGTTTGCAACACAAACCGCTTCCCCTAAGTGCCTCCAAATACAGTAATTTTGATACCAACATTTCTTATGTTTTCTTAATTAAAAAAAAAAAAACAGCTGCTTTGAATGACTGAAGTGGAACAAGCCTGAGCTGGGAAAAGACGACGTGCTCTGACAAACACACACACCCACAAATGGAGAAATCTTAGAGTGACTGATTACTTCCTTTCCCGACTATTTTGTATATTTTTCTCTGACTGTGTGTGTGTGTCTGTGCTATCTAGCACGCACTCAAGGGCAAAGGTGATTGTGAGTAAGTGAGGGGGGTGGTGGATGGTGGATGTGTGAGCGGTTAAACGGATGAATGCTATGACTCATGGACCGTGGAATCTGTTCACGAAAGTTAAAGAAACAAAGGATCTTTGGGGGAGCAGATCCTGATGTTTCTGTCTCACGGAAAGTCGACATGAGGTTTATGTTGATCATGTTTTCTCTCTACAGAGTTTAACATCTTTAGCTAAAAACTCATCCCCGACTTGCCTCTCGCCAGTTCTTCTACATCCACCCACTCCCACACCATGTCAGGGCATGTTGCCCCAGTGCCGCAGAAGGGGGATCCCGCTGCTGCTTCCGTGCCCAGCCGTGGCTCCGGTCCAGGGGAACCCATGGATGTGGAATGCCCCATCTGCTACCAGGAGTACAACTGCTACAACAAATGCCCCCGGATGTTGGAGTGTCTCCACGTTTTTTGCACTGAGTGCCTCCAGAGGATCCAGCTCTGCCCCCCTGACGCCCACAGCCCACAAGCCGTTCCTTGCCCTCTCTGCCGCCATCTGACCCCACTGGAAACCGGGGATGCCCTCACCTTACCCTGCAACTCCCGCATCCTGTCCAGGCTGCCCCCCGGGGCCTTCCACCTGCCCATGACTGTGACCTCGCGGATGGCTACAGTCACCCAGAGAGTGGTGCTCTCCATGGAGGGCAACAGCAACAGGGACACCCGCTTCATCATCTTACCCACCGTCAGCCTGCGGGTGCAGCAGATGCACCCCGAAACCCCTTATGGCACAGCGCCTGGCCTGGTGGGCGAAGAGGAGATCATACAGCAGAGCAGGAAGACGCTGTTTTGTGTACAGATCCTGGCTGTCATCTTCTGGGTGCTGTTTGTGATCACTTGTGTGTTCGGGGTGGTGTTTGGGCCACATTTCCTGAACAGGAAATTTTAGAGTTACAGAAATTGTTTGCCAGTCTTTTTCTATTAACGTGTTTTTTTTAAGTGTACTTAGCATTCACCCTGTAATCAAATTACGTTTTTACTTATTAGAGCTGCTCCTTTATTCAAAAGGGGTTGCTCCAGAAGACAGCTCTGCATATGGGATTTGGTAGACTTTTTTTGTGTTACAGTGGATACCCTTCCTGACACAACTCCAAAGGAGTTTGTGTCTCCTCCTGATCTTGAACTGGTGACCGTTCACATGCAAACTACTACACTAGAGTCCAATCCTTAAATGTGTCCTTACTGAATGCCTTAAGTACAGATTTTTAATCAGTGATAGCTTGATAAAGCGTGCCCCCTAGTGGTTAATAGGGAAACAACCAAACCCTAAGGTTTCTTTAATCGTTCTCATCATGCTTATTATGTTTGATAATATCATTTTGCAGCGGCTGACTCTGCTGCCAAAGAATAAATTAAATGAGGCCCTCAGTCCTTATATCAGTCCTTTACTTTGTGCAGGGTGTGCACATGTTTGGAAATCAGTGAAAGTGGCCTAACTTTAATAATCTACTTGAGAACGCACATGTATTTATTTCATCAGTGTGCACTCATTTCTCTCACCTGTGATGTAAACTACAGCAAACGTAATTGAGCATACAAAAGTTTGAACCGTACCTCACACAGAAACTTCAGTACACAGTTATAACTGTTTTTCTTGGATGAACACATCTGCCCCATTATGGATATTTAGAATAACTTTCATGGTAAGTGATATGATTTCTCTGTGCTTAATATGTTGGTATTATGTTTTGTGAAGTTGTAATTATTAAAGGAAGGAAAATGATGTATTGAAGGAGGGCATGTAGAGGGTTGGTGGGACAGAGGAGGAGATAGCTGCAAGAAGATGATTAGCAATGAATAAAAACATGAGTACACATGAGTTTCTTTTTAACCCAAACATTGTGCTGATATTAATTATTAATTTCTAGTTTTAGCTCATTTGAAACATGAAATATGCTCTGTGTTAATAAAAAGCTCACCCTAAGCACTGTATTCTTCTGTTTGACATTGACACCCAATTAAACATGCAGTTTGTCCCATTAGTGCCTTTTGTCACCCAGTGTCCAGGTTTCAGTTCATTTCAAGGGTACCTGTAGCTCAGGTGTGGGTCAGCAACGAATCAGAGGGTCAAAAAACAGAGCAATTACCAATAAGTGATTTTAGATATTTTCCAAAAAGTTATTTTAAATTTTAAACTATTATAAATGACTTATTGGCCTATAATTTGCCAAAGAAATGTCAAAGATGTCTCTCATGAATGATGTCATGGCATTTTGACTCAGAAAGAACGTTCCTGTCACTAAAAGGCTAAAATAAGCTGCAGTCAGTTTTTGGCAGAGTTACTGTTATATAGCTTTTATTTATCCGGATGCAAAGTCTCATTGACATTAAAAATGTCATTTTCAAGATCACAATTCTATAAAGATAGTTCTTGTGGCCAAAAAGGTCTGGATTCATTATAATGTAGACACAATAACGCAGATTCATGAAGACACTTGCAAAATAGGTAATTTCTTTATTTTATATATAACCCTTTCATAAACCCAGTTCACTATAGTCTATGTACCAACTTAAATAACGATTTTAGACACAAAAACACACAGAAACATGGGAAATCACTTTCTGGCACAAAACCACCAGTTCAAGTGTCAAGGTACTGAAACCTTCGTTACCCTTTTGCATCCATCGGAGTGGTGTTAATGTTAGAGAAAATGGTGCTTATGGACATATAAAAGCACTTTATGAATGTGTGTGACTGGGTGAATGAAGGCTCGCAGTAAGAAAGCCTTTTGAGTGTTTAACCTGAGTAGATAGGCGCTATTTAAGCACCAGTCCATTTATCATTTACAGTCTTGAAGTTTAATGCTCCATACTATTTAACCAACTGATGGAAATAAAAGCTCATTATTAAAATGTTAGACTAAAAAACAAAAAAAGTATTAAAAGAAACATTCAGAAAAATATATGAACGTGAACAGGCTGTGAATATATAGTATAAAATACCATTAGAGACGCTTTATTTATGTATGCAAGAATACTAATACTACAAGGTCGGGGGGGTGTCTGGTTCGGAAGGGTACGTAAAAAAAAGAAAAGAAGGGGGTACGTCTTTACGTCACACGCCGCGTTGGCTCGCAACAAGTGGTGAAAAGTTTTCAGACCCCCCCTCCCCTGTATGTTTTTGTTGGGGGAAAAGTTGTTGGGAGTTAGGTCGTGTGAATGTAGCTTCCCCGTATTTTTTCCCTCGCCTCTCGGTAACAGTGGGAATGCGAGTTTTTACTCCAGGGAAGTCGAGCTTCGAGCAGGGTTTTTCCTCCCTACGTCCTCCGGCTCGGACCGAAAATCTCGGTGGCCCTCATCGTTTCACCTCTGCCGTCTCGTTAGCCACCTAAGCTAGCTCCGCCGCCAGCTAACTGCCCCACAAAGTTATCGCTACCTCGCCTCACGGTGTGTGTGTATTTCTTTCGGAAACTTCCAGGTCGGCAGGAAAAGAAGAAGAAAAAAGAAACCGCAAACGTAGAGATGGCGGAAACCAAAATAATTTATCATATCGACGAGGAGGAGACGCCGTATTTGGTGAAGATTCCCATCGCTGCCGAAAATATCACTTTACTGGATTTTAAACAGGTCCTGAACAAGCCAAACTACAAGTTCTTCTTCAAGTCTATGGACCAAGACTTCGGGTGAGCTGCAGTGATTTCTTTCCTTCCCCTCTCTCTGTCTCTAGTAGAAGGAGAGCTGTGAGCTTTGCATGCAAAATAAGGAGATCCATCATGCAAACGTGAATGTAGGCACAGAAATTTTGGAAAGCAGCCCCCCTTTTGTTGTGCTTGGATTTTCTGATCGGAGGAGTGACTTCCCAGAGCTAACGTGCGTACATAGTTGTGGGAGAAAATGCTGTTTGTATCTCTAAAACCACTCTATCCCATCTTGTGAGCAGTTGTGGTATATTTGTCGCTGGGGGTAACTTATGGTTCGAGGGAGGGTGAACATGCATGAAGCCAGCCTGTCTGGACCCCAGTCCCCCAAGCCCGGCCTTAATCAGAAAGTTGTAATGAGTGGTGATGAATATTCAAATACCAGAGGTAGCTGTGTCGGCTGGGACTTTTCTCAGAAAACATCATCATTACAATGGGAGGCATTCCCTGCCCCTGCTGCTTTTCTTTGCCCTAATCCTCATGCCTCCCTCCCTCCTTCAGTCCATCATCTGCTGAAATCCTCGCCTTTTCTTTCTTTCGGGTTTTGTCTCCCCTCTTTAACACTATGGCCTCCCAGCCATCCGTTCATTCCCCCAATTCCTCACACACACACACAGACACACACAAAACCTAAACTTCCTTAGAAAGAGCCGTCTCCTCGCCTCTATCAATTCAATCTTGCTGTGTGTTTTCGCGCAGAGGAATGCATGTTTGTGGTTTATTCACACAGCGAGAGACCCTTAGGGTTTCTGTTAAATACATTGTAGTCTTGGATGAAGATTTGGTCTGGGCTATTTGCCTCTTTTACTCCGTTTGGATGGCACCAGGGGAGCCTGTGCCAAGCCAGCCCTAATATCAACCCGGAGATGAGGTGGATTTTTTGGCTTTTCACTGGGCTTTGACAAAGCTGGTGGGCCACTGTTAGCTGTCAACAGAAGCAACATCAATATCAGATCTGTTTAAAAATACTGTGCATCTGGTCTAACCAGTGCCTGCAACCCCCCCCCCAAAAAATATAAATAAATAAAAATTGGAAGTTGCAGTTTACCTAATGTAGTCGAGCTGTTTACATCATAGCGTTGAGCCTAGACAGTATATAAAAGATGGATAGTTTTTGGATGGATGGGCATGATTTTCAATTCTGAAAAGTGACGCTGATGTGGAAGTACCTTGTAATAAACAGAAGGGGGCGACTCTTCTGGTTGTGAAAATAAGTCTGCTTGCATAGAAGTGAACAAAGTGATGTCACTCCAGAATTAGAGTGTTTAGTGGGAACGTTGTAAAAGAGAGGAAAAACAGGATTTGTTTTGCTCTTGATTAAGGTAGAGCCAGTGGTGTAGCACTAGTAATGCAGTATAGTGTTTGTTTTTCTGCACTTAAAAACAACGCTGCAGCACATTCGTGGCTGGAGCCTGGCCTGTGCTCTACATATGGCTTATTTAGTGAGTCACAAATGTACAGAAGTTGTAGTTTTTATACTCTTTACCATTACCAGTACCATTTTGGATAGTAACCTCGGGGTTTATGGGACTGCTTCGTTTTTCTAAGTAGGAAATTCAAGTTGAGGGGTACGTTCCAGCTGAGAACTTGGAAATCTGGACTTTCATACAAATCTCTAACACAGCATTATGGTGGGGCTTTCTTGTGTTTGGCAACCTGCTGTTGTATGAGTGAGCTCAGATTTAAAAGTCTGAATTCTGCTTCTGCAGCAAATCTAGTAATGTAGAGCCCAAGCAAGTGCCAAACACTGTTGTCTGCATTTATACCCGTAGGAGCTGCACAGACGACGATGTGTACTTACATTTCTAGGGAGATGTGTGGCAGTTTATGGCATAGGTTTTTAGACAAGTTGTCTGTCACTAGTACGTACACAATGGTGGCCATGTTTGGCCTACGTATTTGAAACCCATATTTAAATGGTAAATGGCCTGTATTTATATAGCGCCTTAGGATTTGGGATCAATCACCTAAGCATACCATACAATAGCATCTTTTTTTTAATAAAACAGTTTAAAAGAACTAAAACTAACACAAAGTGGTGTACATTGGAACTAAATGATAAAAATACACAAGATTGAAATAAAAATCAATTAAATAGGTCAAATAACTGCAAGAAAAAGAGACTTCACCATTAAGGTGATGCTTTCAAATATCTTCCATATATATATATATATATATATACTAATATAATCATTTACTGTTTATTACATGTAACATGAAGAAAACATGTTACTTGATACTCTGCTCACTGACTGTTTATTTTCTATTGAATTTCCTTTCAAAAGCACCACAAACTGACGCTACCAACATGAAGTTTGAAACTTTAACAAAAAGGAAACTTTCCAGACTTTTTGGAGGTCTGTTGTATTAGTTTTAGTCTAATGTCCCAAAGAGTGCGTGTGTGTGTGCAGCTGTCATGTGCACAGTAAGATAATTGGCGAGCTTTTCAATCAGCGTGTCGGTTTATTATGTTACCTTTACTAGACTTTGTAAGTTAACTGTCAGATTATGAGCTTGTCCCTGTGTAACTGGGTAACACATGATTATGTTTAGACCCCGTGTGCTTGTGTGCGAGTACTAAATGTTAAACGTCTCAAACGAGCCACCCTCTGGAAACTCTCAAAGACTGTATGGCCTGTCTTTAAGTTAAATTGCACTGTCTGGCATCATGCTCTCTCATTTGAATATCTCCAACTGAGTTCAGATGAAAAATTTCAAACATAGCTCTGAGTCAGCTGTCCAATCAAAGCAGGGACTTTTTCTCCCCCTCTCTTCCCCCTGCTCTCTCTTAACCAGGAGAGGAGTGTGTAATAGTGTGTGTTTTCATTTGTCCTGGGTTGAGGCCAGCTGTCGAGGAGATCTGTGTGTGTGGCAGAGCAGGCCAGGGCTGGTGCTAGGAACCTGGACCTGGACAGGGGCCATTTGCTGGGTGTCTGGGGTGTCTATGGGGAGAAGAAAGGGAGAGAAGGAACAGGGTGGTGTTCACTTAGAGTCACTGGATATTCTGCTGTATACATGTGCGCTGAGAAGGGATCAGGGAGCTGTTTGAGTAAGATTAATTGTTAGAACAGCAATGCCGTGTTGAGAGTGAGGAATTTAAGGGTAGCAAGGGACTTGAAGAATGGTAGTCGGCAGGGAAAAGTTTAAGTTAATCCAACAGGACTCTGCATATTTCAGAGTTGTTTATGCATTGTATTCGAGGCATTTCAGTATGTGAGTGAAATGACTTTCGACTGTGGTCTCTTGTTTGTTTGGGGGACAGAGGAATGACGACAATCTTACACTCTGCAGACAATTTGTGCATCTGTCCATCTGCCGTCTAGGTGCAGATTTGTGCTGAAAAAGCGTAATGGATAGGAAAAAAAAAATTGTTAGCTACGTCAGTAGCCACATAGACAGGGCTCTCAAAACCTGCAGCAGATCCTCAATAGTGCCCACTACAATCCGGCTGTATGCTAGCATGCACCCACAAAACCAGCTCTCAACAGCTGCTTACAAAAGCCCAGTGGAGCCTGACCAAGTCTCACACACTTAAGAGGAGGTACGCTGGCATGTGAAGCTGGAAAAAGGAGACTTTTGGAGACGCTTGAACAGCCAAGTGTCCTCTATGTAGCACTTACGCCCAGCTCGGTCTCTTGGAACTACTGTAGCTGAAGCCAAGTGTTTGCCTCTCTGTAAACATGGAAGTCTTAGATGGAGGAGGGGAAAACTGCCAGACGGATGTGTTGTCTTTAAAGAATTTAGACCATGTTGGCTATTAATGTTAAGTAGCTGCTGTTATCTGTAATGGCTTTGCATGCAGATTTAGTTGACCGGGTTGTGTAATTCACAAGTAGGCTCAATGTGTTTTAGCTCATTGTGGTAAAAGAAGAAATTCCACAGTGTCTGTGAAGCAGTTTTGTGATGTTTGTTGTTAGTGTGCTGCTTCATGGCTCCATGACTTGGGTGGTATTTTGGAAATAAGATTAGAAGCAGGATCCCAGTGATAAGCTTGTACTTATACTGGTGTGGAGTTTACTTTTAATGGGGGCTAACTGAAGCTAAATTAGTTAAATGTTGCTTTAATATTCATTTAAACCTCTTACAATACTGCTACATTACATTTAGATCAACTTGATCTACATTCAAGGAATCTGAGGGCAGGAAGGAGACTGACTGTTTTGGCTCTCCTTTGTGTACAACTAAGATATTTGCAAAATGACTGAACAATCAACACCTCGCCAACACTGTGGAAGTCGCATTCACACTTTAAGAATAAGTGCAATTTTGTTAATACAATAGTCCGAAAGAACAAGAAAGGTGATGGATTTGTGCCAGAGGAAGTAACAGAGGCTCATCAGCTTTACTGTAAAGATCATCCTCCCCTAATAGCCTATCCAGTAAAGAGCCAGTATAATTCAGTTCAGGTTTAGTTATATAGTCCCAGTTCACAACAGCAATCGCTCAAAGATACTTGCAGGGTTATTGCAGGATTAAGATGGTACATTGTTACAGAGAGAACCCCAACAATTAGATAAGCCCTGGTGTGTGACTACAAATGCTAAAAAAGCCAGTCCTAGGCAAGGTTTCCTCTACCTCTGCTGACTGAATCCAAAACATTTTTAATACAATTTCTGTGCCCTTGTTTCGTTTCATTTCATTTCAGAGATATTTTTGAGAGACTCGACTGGGTCACACTAGTTTCTTTCTTCTGCTGTCGTCACACTTCAGGGGTGTTTTTTGCCAGCCCCTAGTTTGGTAGTGTTGCTAAGATACTTGGATGTGTTATACAATCAATTCCCTATTATAATCAAAAACATGTAACTTATTTTATCCTTAAACCAAGTTTTTCTTATATAAAGGAATTTTTTGTACCTCCCAGAGAGGTTCTGTTCAACCATGAATTGAACCCCTTCTTATCTCTATTGCCTTTACTCTTCATAGCAAGTAATCTGACTGGCCTATGTAGCCACCCACCAAAAACACAAAACAAAAGCCTTTAAGCTCATTATCCTTTTTGTTTCTTTAGAAAATGTTCCTCAGGTTTGGCCGAATGCGATCCTCCTCCCAGCCGTCCAGTTTTTCAGTGAAATCAGTTTTAATATGAGTGTGATCGACTGCAGCTGCATTGATGTGGCTGTAAGCTGATGATTTACCCAGATGGGTTTTGAGTTAACCCTGGCACTTTGATTTGGTGCAGCTGTGTTGTTGTCACGGGCTCATATATTTCATGTAATGTGTCGGTAATGTAAACTGTTTAATTCCCCTCCGCACTTTCACTTTTTCCATCTATGACTTAATGTCGTTTTCAGCCCTCTTTTCTCCACTGCAGTGTACCATACAGATCACACTTATCATGATGTCAGAAAACCAGAACCGTTCAAACCTACTGAACCTCCCTGTGTGTCTCTGTTCTTCAGGGTGGTGAAGGAAGAGATTTCAGACGACAGTGCCAAGTTGCCATGTTTCAACGGCAGAGTGGTGTCATGGGTAAGAGATGATAAACTTGCTGTTTATTTTCTTTTTAAAGCAGGAGTTATACACATTTCCCTGCTAACCTTTCTTTTTCCATCATTTCCTCTTGAGGCTTGTCTGAAAATGTCAAGACTTAACTTTAATCTCAAGAATAAGCCTACATCATGTTTAGCCAGAGGGTGTTTGCAAAAACCACCTCTTCTTTTTCCTGTGTCTTCCTTCACAGACCTCCCTCAGACCAACAGTCTTGTCTAACCAGCAGCAGTAAAATGAAGTAATTAGATTTCAGATTTTTAGCCATTAACTTTGCACAATTATATGTCATCAGAGAGTTTGCACATCTGGTCCTGGCTTGCTCTTTGGTGAAACGTTTGGAAACTTGGAACAGGAAAAAAACTGAACCAGAGTAACTGTCCACCCAGGTAAAACAGGAGGGAGCAGATTCAGCAGATGTATGGGAAAAAATGTTCTTGGAGCTTTATCAGCAGTCTGAGTCACTGGTAGTTTTGCTAGACTGTTACTCTCAGACTTCAATAAATCTTTTGTCACTTGAGAATTTTCTTACACTGAGCGCCTTGAACCGACTGTTTCTTTGCATGACATTTCCCTTTTAAACATTTGAGATTTGTCAAATGAAAGCATGCACATTTTAACCTGGAGACAGACATGATGTCCATGTTTGCAGTAAGGCTGATGCACTTTTCCCATTTTTCTGAGAGAGGGTCCCTACAAATATTTTCCACATCATAGTTATGCTTCCATTCAGCTTGAGACGGGTCCTTTTTGTACCATTTGTTTTACCCCGTTATGTGTTTTAACACCGAGGGCAGTAGAGATAATGCTCTTATCTGCTTTATATTCATAGGTGTTTTTGTGTTGTTTCCTCTGCTATTTGTGTAAATTGAAAGTTTACAAAATTTCCATCCATCCATTCATCTTCTGCCTCTTATCTGGGTCCAGGTTGTGGGACAGTAGTCTAAGCTGAAATGTCTAGACTTCCCTGTCTCCCTGACGTTTATTCTAGCTCTTTCAAGGGGGACAACGCAGGCAGTTTCAGGCCTGGGTCTAATCCGGGGCCTGCTCTCACATGCCCAAAACACTTCACCAAGAAGCATCCAGGAGGCATCCTAGTCAGATGCCTGAACAATCTCAACTGGGTCCTTTTTGTGTGGAGCATTAGCAGCTGCAGTTTGAGCGCCTCCTTAACTACCAACTCCACAGTCTACCTTTAAGGCTGGGCCAAGCCACCCTTTGGCGGAAGCTCACTTCCTTCTCCTTGTATCTGCCATCTCGTAGTTTCAGTGGATACCCACAGCTTAGGGCCGTAGGTCAGAGTAGGAACGTAGATCGACTGGTAGAGCAGCGGCTTTGCTTTCAAGCTAACTCTTACTTCACCACAACAGACTAATATAGCATCACTGCTGACACCACACCAGTATACCAGTCTCATGCTCCACTCACACCTCAGTGAACAAGACCCTTTAAATTACCCCACTTGGGGCATCCCACCCCTTTCCAGCTGAGAACTGTGACCTCAGACTTGGAGGTCCTTATTGTCAAAGCACAAACTAAATGCCTATTATTAAATTTACGCATTTACATCAATGTCAGCAAAAACTCAATACTATAAACAAGATGCTATATTAAACTGGCTCTCATTAAAAAGATAGTTCATTGTTTTCTTTGCCAGAGTAATTGTCAAATCTGGCCGGGGTGGCTGCAAGTCCTTATAAAGCTTTTATCTTAAATGCGTATTTGCTAATAAACAGCCTTAAAATATTTAAATGGTCTTAAATTCATTTTAAATGTGTCTTAAATTTTTTTTAGTCAACTCGCAGCTAAAATGTTGACCAGCAACATTAAAATTTTCACTCTGTCTACACATTGGTATCCTACAATGTGACTGCATTGTCAAGCTGAGCTATTTTGGAACAACTGGACTCCCGATTTAGAAGGCGATATTAGCAGGAAAGCATGCATCACAGTTGTTTACATGCAGCAATGCATGACTTGGCCATGTGCAAACACATAGAACAGTATTAGGCGAGAAAGTCAAGTTAAAATTCTGTAGCCGCACGGAATTTAACATATGCAAACATTTAAATGAGCATGTCGAGATAGAAAAGGCGTTTTTAAGTTTGCCAAACAAATTCACGAAGGAAGCAAATGTTTCTCTGATTGTGTTACCTGATACTCGAGCCGAGCTGCACGCAGCGTGGCTTGTTAGCAGTTATAGCACAGCGAGTTGCCAGGTACAGCTTTCATACTTTCCATTTCTCTTGTAGAAGACCCAGTTGTTGTACTCCACCCTGCGGGTTGCATTTAAAAGGAGACAAAACACTGAGACTTGGCCCAGATAAGAAGGACAGGGGCTGGAGCATCTGTTAAGTGCATAAGAACTCAAAGAGAGGGAGAACAAAGCTCAGACACCAGAGGGACTGATATGCGATCTGCACAGAGAGATGGATGAAGGGATCCCAGAAGATGAGTGTTTCACAGTTACGTAGCCATTAATGGAGAGCAAAAAGCAGGGAGTGACTGGATAAAGTGGGCGAACGTCTCTGTGCACATGCTTGTGAACATTTGGTTGAGTTATTTTGACAGGAAATACAAAGCATGTTTATATGAAGTCACTGAATGCACCAAACTTCCCAAACTCTGGAGCTCATATGAAGTTTATAATAAGAAACGTTATGTGTGGGCTCTGCAGTGATGTAAGAAGGCCTGGACTCCGCTCTCTATGTTTCTATGGTCCATGTAATTGGAAGCTAAATGCCATTCATCCTAATTGTTGATGTGTGATACCGCTCTCTCCCCTTGTATGTGTGTGTGTGGACACTTTTGTTGTATAATGAAGAGAGACAGGTTAAGTGTAGGATAGCGTTTCAGTTTGCCCTTGAGACCTTCGTCTGAAAAGAGTACAGTGTTTGTATGTGAAAGTAATTGACATAGTACCCGTTTTTCCTCCCTCTGCCCTCCACCTCCTTCCTTCTCGTCCTTTCATTCCT